>NW_028270155.1:13107344-13279141 GCF_037043375.1 Chiloscyllium plagiosum | reverse complement strand
ATAACAGTGGGAAGAAGCTGTTCTTAAATATGTTTATACATGTATGCAAACTTTCATATCTCCTGCTTGATGGAAGAGGGTGGAAGAGAGTCTCACTGGGGTAGGAGGGATCTTTGATTACATTGGCTGCTTTCCTAAGACAGTGGGAAGCATAGGCAGAGTCAATAAATGGAAGGCTGGTTTGTGTGATGGACTGGGCTGCGTCCACAACATTCTGCAGTTTCCACCATTCCATCATAATCCTTGTGAAAATGGAAGGTCAGACTCAACCTGGCCATGACTTTGATGATGTTGGCACCTCAATTGTTCATTCAATTAACCACAATAAGGTGTTCTGTATGCTCCTCTCTCTGACTCCATTCCCAGGAAACAAGGCCGCAAATCCCCGAGATAAGTTCGTTCATTATTCACCGTGCCCTGTGTGCTCCTCTCTCTGACTCCACTCCCAACACGAGAGGCAACACAGCTTTTGACACAAGAGGCAACATTTTCATGTAGAGGGTGGTGCGTGTATTTAATGAGCTGCCAGAAGAAGTGGTGGAGGCAAGTACAATTACAACATTTAAAAGGCATCTGGATGGGTACATGAATAGAGTTTAGAAGGATATGGGTCAAATGTTGGCACGTGCAACTAGGTCAGTTTAGGATACTTGGTTGGCAGAGACAAGTTGGACTGAAGGGTCTGTTTTTGTGCTGTGCAACTCTAAGACTCTCTAATTAAATAGATTTAAGTTCTATCAGTTGCCATGATTGGAGACCATGGCTTTAAAGAATTGGCCTTGATGTCTGGATCACTGATCTACTCATATTACCAGCACACCATGATCACCTCATGGTTGTAGGGATACACAATGAAGTTTGGACGTTGTTGAGTCAGACGTCATGGATAATTTAATTGTGATCCTGGGATCCAAACACACTCCACAATCTGATATTGACTTGGCAAATGCAGTCAGAGACACTGGGTGGTGGTGGGTGGGGGGGGAGCAGTTTGTGTGGATAATGGAATAACTGCACCCTGGATGATGGGGGCTACAATGTTGGGGCTGAGGTGTATTGTCAAGTGGAAGAGAGAGTTTGCCTCTGCTGGGGACAGCAATCGACCTGACACTGATCGGTTGCTTCAGAATGGAACACATTCCATTCTCTTCCTCACTCTTCTCTTGCAGTTCCCAGTGAAAGCTGCAGAGATGAATTATTGGAACCCTGAGAATCGGTCACGAAGGTGCCACCTCGTTTCAGGCTGAGCAGATAACGAGGAGGAAATAATGGAGAAAATGAAACTTAACTTCAACAGGGAAATGCTTCCCTTTTCATTACTTGAGAAAAAGGAAGGGGAACATTGCAGTCAAGCTGCAGAAACGTGAAAGGCAAGTCTGGGATAGGCCATTACAAAACTTCATCCGGGAATGTTCCTTTAATTCGCAGCAGGTAAGAGCAATCTCTGTAATGACCCAGAGTCTGGAGTGAAGACAGTAATATTCACAATGACAGACAGCAGTAACTATGGGCTTGGCAGGTTTTCAGACTGCAGCCAGGTGGATGAGTTGGATCGAATTCAAATGGCCTGGAGCCATCAACACGGCTTTAAGGTAGAATTTTAAGGTAGAATTTTAAGGCAAAATTTGAATTGCGGGGGAGGGGGAGGGGTGTATGTGCAGGTCAACAGGGGGTGGGTTTGCAGTCGATTAGCTATATCAGTCCTTTCTCAGAAAAGAGAATGCCTACGTTTTTAAACCGAAATCCTAAAAAAAGCAAACTGGTTGAAGTCAAAAGTTAGACCCTATAGCATTTTGATAAACAAACAGCATTTCGAGTTCGCTCAGCACTCGCTGTGCTTCAAAAAGAGACACCACATCAGAAACTACCTGAGCACACAGTTAGGGGGAGGGTAGCAGGTAGATCGAGCAATGTTGAAACGAGATACTTGAGCTGTTTTCTCTTTAAAAAAAAAACATGTTTTTTGACAGATAATTATTTTCCATCTTTGAAGTAATCTTTGAGTTGCAACATGAAAACAGTATAAGAATGCACTTGGAGGAAAAAATAAGTACATAATGACTTTAGCAACATAATTTATAACAATCTGTTGTTAACTTCTAATTGATCATTTTTGCTTGCTAAAAGCCAACACCCTGTTTTACTTTTTTTAAATTTGCCTTTCCAATTACTGTTTTGACAAAAAAAAATCAGATCTTTCTCTGAGTTTTTTTTGAGAGATGGTAATTGGTAATGATCATACAATTTGACCATTCTACATGGAGGGTTGCAAGAACTCTTCAATGTTGCTGAGCCTGTGGGTTTGTAAAGGAACTGTGGTGAGGGGGAATAAGGTATGCTACAGTTTCTCTATGGCTTGGAGGTGCCGGTCTTGGACTGGGGTGGACAAAGTTAAAAATCACACAACACCAGGTTATAGTCCAACAGGTTTATTTGGAAGCATGAGCTTTCAGAGCACTGCTCCTTCATCATGTGGTTGAGCCTGATGAAGGAGCAGCGCTCCGAAAGTTAGTGCTTCCAAATAAACCTGCTGGACTATAACCTGGTGTTGTGTGATTTTTAACTTTGTTCCAGTAAGGGAATGTTTTACAACTTGGTTGAATGAATAGCCACATAGACCAGAAGATACACACTTGCTGATTCAGCCTTTAGTCGGTGTTGAATATTGATTTTGCTGATATCAGATTGAATGAATGTAAGGAGGCTTTAATTGGTTAGGTTACGGTTATTATTGTAGTTTTAACTGCTAAACTCATAATCTGCAGGCCTGGATAAATTATCTGGAGATCCATAGAGTCATAGGGTCATAGAGTCATAGACTCTGCACTTGGCCCATATCTCTTCCAAACATTTCTTATTCATGTACTTATCCAAATGCTTTTTAAACATTCTAACTGTACCCACATCCACCACTTCCTCTGGAAGTTCATTCCACACATGAACCATTCTCTGTGTAAATAAATGCCCCGCATGTCCTTTTTAAATCTTTCTCCTCTCACCTTAAACCTATGTCTGCTATTCTTAAAATCTCACACCCTAAGGAAAAGACACCTTTCATTCATGATTCTATAAACCTCTATAAGGTCACCTCTCAACTTCCTATACTCCAGTGAAAAAAGTCCCAACCTATCCAGTCCATTCCTTTACCTCTAACCCTCCATTCCTGGAAACATCCTGGTAAATGTCTTTCAAACCCTCCATATCGCACCAGAGCATTTTAGCAGTTTCAATTCTATTACTAAATTGATAAAGCTGGTTTCATAAACTAGCAACATAAGATAATCAGACTGGCAAAACTTAATCTGGTTCTCTGCTGTCTTGGAGGTCATGAAATTCGCTGTCCCTTACAGAGTCTGATGTTACTGGGCTAATGCTAATGGTAAGATTCTTGGGAGTGCAGATGAGCAGAGAGATCTCGGTGTCCATGTACACAGATCCCTGAAAGTTGCCACCCAGATTGACAGGGTTGCTAAGAAGGCATACAGTGTTTTGGCCTTTATTAATAGAGGGATTGAGTTCCGGAACTCGGAGGTTATGCTGCAGCTGTACAAAGCTCTGGTACGGCCACACTTGGAGTATTGTGTACAGTTCTGGTCACCGCATTATAAGAAAGATGTGGAAGCTTTGGAAAGAGTGCAGAGGAGATTTACTAGGATGTTGCCTGGTATGGAAGGAATGTCTTACGAGGAAAGGCTGAGGGCCTTGAGGCTGTTCTCGTTAGAGAGAAGAAGGTTGAGCAGTGACTTAATAGAGACATACAAGATAATCAGAGGGTGAGATAGGGTGGACAGGGAGAGCCTTTTTCCAAGTATGGGGACGGCAAACACGAGGGGACACAACTTTAAAGTGAGGGGAGATAGGTATAAGACAGATGTCAGAGGTAGTTTCTTTACTCAGAGAGTAGTAAGAGTATGGAATGCTTTGCCTGCAACAGTAGCAGATTTGCCAAGTTTAAGTGCATTTAAGTCGTCATTGGACAGGCATATGGACTTACATGGAATAGTGTAGGTGGGATGGGCTTCAGATTAGTATGAGCTGAAAATATGTTGCTGGAAAAGCGCAGCAGGTCAGGCAGCGTCCAAGGAACAGGAGAATCGACGTTTCGGGCACAAGCCCTTCTTCAGGAATGAGGAAAGTGTGTCCAGCAGGCTAAGATAAAAGGTAGGGAGGAGGGACTTGGGGGAGGGGTGTTGGAAATGGTGGAGGGAGGTCAAGGTGAGGGTGATAGGCCGGAGTGGGGTGGGGGCGGAGAGGTCAGAAAGAAGATTGCAGGTTAGGAAGGCGGTGCTGAGTTCGAGGGATTTGACTGAGACAAGGTGGGGGGAGGGGAAATGAGAAAACTGGAGAAATCTGAGTTCATCCCTTGTGGTTGGAGGGTTCCCAGTCAGAAGATGAGGCGCTCTTCCTCCAACCGTCGTGTTGCCATGGTCTGGTGATGGAGAAGTCCAAGGACCTGCATGTCCTTGGTGGAGTGGGAGGGGGAGTTAAAGTGTTGGGCTACGGGGTGGTTGGGTTGGTTGGTCCGGGTGTCCCAGAGTTGTTCTCTGAAACGTTCCGCAAGTAGGCGGCCTGTCTCAGATTAGTATGACAGGGTGGCGCAACATCGAGGGCTGAAGGGCCTGTACTGCGCTGTAACGTTCTGTGTTCTATGTTACATTTTCTCCCCATGCAGACCCAAAGAAATGTGCTTCACTTTTAATTGCCCTCTGAAATAGCCCAGTAAGCCTCTCATTTATATGAAGGGCAATGGCTGACCAAAGCAGTTCGGGATTATCAATAAACTGCTGGCCCAGCTAGCAACGCCCACACCCTGCGAATGAATGAGTGAATGAATGAAAAAGACCTCCTAATGCCTGAGGCCAAGGGAATGGAATAATCAGCCAAAGCTCCTGTCAGTGTTCCTTCTGATGTATGGTGAGAAAACTGTACCTCTGCTCTGTTTGCATAATTAATCCAGGCCTTTCACCTAGCTTGCCATTTCAATACAATATCTTTCTCTTACATCAATGTTTCTGTCCTGTGTCTTCTGGTGAAGCCCAGTTCAAGCTGGATGAACAGAACCTCATTTTCCTTAGTTAAAAATCACACAACACTAAGTTATAGTTCAACAGGTTTTATTTGGAAGCACTAGCTTTCAGAGCACTGCTCTTTGATCAGGTGTTTGTGGAGTATAAGATCATAGGACACAGAATTTATTTTCCTCTTAAGCACATTACAGACATCGACATTGAGTTCAATAGCTTTGGAATATGAGTTCATTAGCAAGTTTCTTGCTTGCATGAATTTTAACATTTCCCTGCAGTGGCTGAGGGTGTGCTGATATTGTGCAGTTGCAGATGAGGTGCTACATCAAGGTCTTGTCTTCCCATTAAAGTGGATTAAAAAAGAGCCCTTGACACTCTTTGAACGATAGCAGGGAACTTCTACTCAGTGCCCTTGCTAATATTTATCCCTTAACCAACACTAAATAAATCAGATTATTTTGTGATTGTTGCATTGTTTTTGGAGCTGCTGGGCTCAAATTGGCTGCCTCATTTACAGTCATAGAGTCATAGAGATGTACAGCATGGAAACAGACCCTTCGGTCCAACCCGACCAGATATCCCAACCCAATCTTGTCCCACCTGCCAGCACCCAACCCATATCCCTCCAAACCCTGCCTATTCATATACCCATCCAAATGCCTCTTAAATGTTGCAATCGTACCCACCTCCACCACTTCCTCTGGCAGTTCATTCTATACACGTACCACCCTCTGTGTGAAAAAGTTGCCCTGAAGGTCTGCTTTATATCTTTCCCCTCTCACCCTAAATCTTTGCCCTCTAGTTCTAGAGTCCCACACCCCAGGGAAAAGACTTTGTCTATTTATCCTATCCATGCCCCTCTTAATTTTGCAAACCTTTATAAGGTCATCCCTTAGCCTTCGACGCTCCAGGGAAAACAGCCCCGGCCTGTTCAGCCTCTCCCTATAGCTCAAGTCCTCCAACCCTGGCAACATCCTTGTAAATCTTTTCTGAACCCTTTCAAGTTTCTCAACATCTTTCTAATAAGAAGGAGACCAGAATTGCACGCAATATTCCAACAGTGGCCTAACCAATGTCCACAGCCGCAACATGACCTCCCAACTCCTGTACTCAATACTCTGACCAATAAAGGAAACATTATCTGAATTAAACTCCATCTGCCACTTTTCAGCCCATTGGCCCATTTGGTCAAGATCCTGTTGTAATCTGAGGTAGCCTTCTTCGCTGTCCACTTCACCTCCAATTTTGGACACATCTGCAAATTTATTAACTGTACCTTTTATGCTCACATCCAAATCATTTGTGTAAATGACAAAACATAGTGGAGCCAGCACTGATCCTTGTGGCACTCCACTGGTCACAGGCCTCCAGTCTGAAAAACAACCCTCTACCACCACCTTCTGTCTTCTACCATTGAGCCAGTTCTGTATCCAACTGGCTAGTTCTCCCTGTATTCCGTGAGATCTAACCTTGCTAATCAGTCTCCCATGGGGAACATTGTCGAACGCATTACTGAAGTCCATATAGATCACATCTACCACTCTGCCCTCATCAATCTTCTTTGTTACTTCTTCAAAAAACTCAGTCAAGTTTTTGAGACAATTCTTGACACTACAATATAAAATGACTAATTATAAACATCATGTGCAAAGTGATTTTAAAACATCATGAGGTTTTGAATGCATACCTTTAGCTGTTCTATTTCCAGTCTCATTACTCTTTTTTAAAAAATTAGTTGTTTCATAATTTCTAGAAAAGTGGCCTCTTCATTCCACCTTCAAAAATGAACCACCTCACACTTTGCAATGTTTATGTTCATTTCCATGTGCCCACCCACTTTGCAAGATCTTCGATGTTTGCCTGTATTCTGGGGAAGCCCTCCAAATTATCCACGATATCTCACCCCTGAGCTGCTTGCCTCCACTCTCCAGTGTGTGGCCATAAGCTCTCAGTGCTCTTCTACCTGCAAGATTTTGCATTTAAGATGGCAACTGCTGAAGAGATGAAGGGGAGCAGAGCCAGAAAATGGCCCATGGAGAAAAGAGTGTTGAAGGAAAAATAAATCTAAATTTTGCATGATTTAGTGTTGGGTTACCAGCAGGTGTTGGTTTCAGACGTGCAGCTTGGTATTTCTGATGAATGAAATTCGGATTTAAAGTCTCAGGAGTAAAAGGAATGCTTCACTCCTATACAAATAGGTCCATGTCTTCTTGAAGGGATATGTTGACAATTGCAATTTCTAACAGTGTAGCTCTCTTACAAGCAGGCTGCTATTTAACATAGAGATTGAGTCCCTGCTTAATTGGATAACCACATGCTATGTCCCATGGTTCAGAAATAAGGTTGTGACCTTTGCCCGTCCGGATGCAGGGTGCTGTGCCTCCTATCAAACAGCTGGGAGCTCTTCAGGCCCACCACTGCTCCTCGTATGGTACTCACTGCTGAGGCTGAACTCATGTTCTGGAACAAGCCACCAACACAGGTTAAAAAAGCAGGTGAGTGAGGTAGGTTCACCAGGGTCAGTGGGGTAAGGAATGGCCTCAAGTGAAAGTGACCCTTTCGGCTGATGGTGAGGTTGGAGCTTCCATTGGCATAACGTGCCTTATCGCTAGGGATCACGCCTACTCACTCACCTGGAATGGCACTAACGTCACCCCGATCCCAAAGTCAGCTGCTGGTTAAATATCAGTGATGGCAGAAATAAGCCTTTCATAACTTTAGTTGGGTAAGGGCAGACAAGCCATCTAACAGCTGGTCACAACCTGGTTGGATACCGGGACAGGTGGGGTATATATGGGCACAGAGTATCCTCCTTCCCATCCCTCCCTCCCCCCACTTGCAAGCCTGCTCCTGAGGTATATGGAAGAAGGGGGCATAGCATAAAACTCTAATAATACAGTCATTTGGCATATGAGACCATTCGGTCGATCATGCCAATGTAGCTTCCTATGTATTTATTACTACCTTCCTGAACTCCTCCACTGTAGCCTTGCAATTTTTAATCCATAAGTATATATCCGTTGTTACTTTCAAATGTTATAGTGAATGAGTTTTCAACTCCCTTTCATGCAGTGCACTGTAGATCACAATGGCTTGCTGTTGGAGAAGACAAACCTCTATATACAATCCCTAGATTGTTTGCCAGGCCAGTACTGCTTTACCCGTTATTCAGTCATGGACTGGGCAGGCGGTGCACTACTCTATTCATAGTGACAATGATGGCAAGCTTTGAATCAGTGCCAGGAACAATAGTGACAATTTTCTGGGAATATAATGTATTACTGGGCACGCCCACAAAGTAATCCTTTAACTACTAACAATGCACACAAAGTAAACACATTTTATTTCAAACGAAACATTTTGTACTTAACGATCCCTTCACTCCAGCTGCAAGGATTACCCAATAAACACTTCTGTAACTCGGTGACAATTTAGCAGTAATCACCATAGTCCCTCTCTTGTTAGAGAGAGACAACTGGTGGGGAGGTTAAACTTGAGGATCACCACAACTCAGGCAAGGAGTAAGGTTGAGAAGGCAGTACCTTCACAGTGATCTCACTTGCTGTAGGAATTGAACCAACATGGTTCACAGCAGCATGGTGGCTAGTGGTTAGCACTGCTGCCTCACAGCACCAGGGCCCTAGGTTCGATTCCAGCTTCGGGTGACTATCTGTGTGGAGTTTGCACGTTCTCCCCATGTCTGTGTGGGTTTCCTCCCACAGTCCAAAGATGTGCAAGTCAGGTGAATTAGCCATATTAAATTGCCCATAGTGTTACGTGCGTTAGTCAGAGGGAAATGGGTCTGGGTGGGTTGGTGAGGACTTGTTGGGCCAAAGGGCCTGCTTCCACACTGTAGGCAATCTAATCTAATCACTCTGTATTAGAGACCAGCCAACTGAGCTAATCGACTTCTGTCAGATGATATTAAGCCTTAGATATAGTTATAACTACTGTTCCAGGCAAATGTCTGCTTTCCTGTGCTCACTTTTGGGGATGGATTAGGGAGACTGAGCCCGGAGCTCTTCCGCTCCCATCATTTTATTTCTCTTTTTTTCCTTCTTTTTACTTTCGTTCTTTTTCTTTCTTTCTTTGTTTTCATTTCTTTTAAGCCCCCATTGGCAATGACAACAACCTCAGGATGAGACAGACACGGCTCCACCCCATCCCGGCGCCTCCCGGTAAGTGAGGAATTGGTCCCAGGCTAACATCCCCGGCCCGGGTGTGCAGACCAGGCTGAGGCTCCAGATCAGCAGCTAAGCCCGAGTGCCTAAAGGAGATGAAAGATGGTTTTGGCCTAGTGTGGCGGTCTACTGGTGTGGCCGTCACGCGGTGTGACCATCTCCTAATGTGTCCATCTCCTGGTGTGGCTGTCTCCCTGTGTGGCTGTCTTCTGTTGTGGCCATCTCCTGGTGTGGCTGTCTCACGGTCTGGTCGTAACCTGGTGTGACATCTCCCGGTGCGACTATCTCTGGGTGTAGCCGTCTCCTGTGGCCATCTCCCGGTGTGGCAGTCTCCCGGTGTAGCTGTCTCCAGTGTTATGGTCTCCCAGCGTTATGGGCTCCTGGTGTTATAGTCCACCGGTGTGGCTGTCTCCTGGTGTTATGGTTTCCCGGTGTGGCTATCTCCTGGTGTTATGGTCTCCTGGTGTTATGGTCTCCCGGTGATATGGTCTCCCAGTGTTATGGTCTCCCGGTGATATGGTCTCCCGGTGTGGCGGTCTCCCGGTGTTATGGTCTCCTGGTGTGGCTGTCTCCCGGTGTTATGGTCTCCCGGTGTTATGGTCTCCCGGTGCAGCTGTCTCCCGGTGTTATGGTCTCCTGGTGTTATGGTCTTCTGGTGTGGCTGTCTCCCGATGTTGTGGTCTCCTGGTGTTATGGTCTCCTGGTGTGGCTGTGTCCTGGTGTTATGGTCTCTTAGTGTTATGGTCTCCCGGTGTTATGGTCTCCTGGTGTTATGGTCTCCCAGTGTGGCTGTCTCCCGGTGTTATGGTCTCCCGGTGTTATGGTCTCCCGGTGTGGCTGTGTCCTGGTGTTATGGTCTCCTGGTGTTATGGTCTCCCGGTGTGGCTGTCTCCCGGTGTGGCTGTCTCCCGGTGTGGCTGTCTCCTGGTGTCATGGTCTCCGGATGTTATGTTCTCCTGGTGTTATGGTCTCCCGGTGTGGCTGTCTCCTGGTGTTATGGTCTCCCGGTGTGGCCGTCTCCTGGTGTTATGGTCTCCTGGTGTTATAGTCTCGGTGTGGCTGTCTCCCGGTGTGGCTGTCTCCCGGTGTGGCTGTCTCCCAGTGTGGCTGTCTCCCAGTGTTGCAGTCTTGTACTGTCGCAGTGGTCTCATCCCCATGTGAAGGCCTTCCTCACCTTTGATGTCCAGGTATTAAATGGCCTGGCAGGCGGTCTCGTCGAGGGGGTGGTCTCAGCCAGGCTGGCGATCTTCTTCTGCAGATGCTTCCGGCCTAGTTTCCAGTAGCTCGGCATGGTGGTCTTATCCTGACAGCAGCCTCAGGTATTCCATCTTTCCCCAAGCCCAGGAGCTGTTAGCTGAATTGTGCTCAGCACTGTCTCAATTTTACTTTTTAAAATTATTACATAAGATTATAGGTGCTGTGGTGGAGCGACTGTGTTTTCACTAAATTTTTTCACGGCAATAAATTCCCATTCTTTTTTAAATTTCTATTTTATTGATTCTTTCAAAAGTTGAGGGTTGAAGCCACTTTGCAGAAATATAGAGACACAGTTCAGACTGACGGTCCAGTATGTCACAGTACTGAAGGATTGCTGCTTTCTCTCACATGAGGTGTTAAACCAGGCCCCACTTCCCCTCTCACTGGCTATAAAAGATCTCAGTGCTCAGGAGCACAAAAATTATCCTCAATCCCTTGGCCAATATTATTACTCAGTCAAAATCTAAGAGAGAATTGACATTGATATATTGTTTTGTTGTTATTTGTGGGATTGTGAGGTGTCCAAACTGACTGCTGGATTTCACACATTACTGCTATGAGCAACCTTAAAAAGTACTAAAAAGCTGTTCTGTGCTTTTGGGATATTTTGGGATATACTGAAAATCTGGAATAAAAAGAAATAAAATGCTGCTAATATTCAGCATGGCATCTGAGAGAAATGAGAGCTAGTATATCAGGTCAATATCCATTCATCAGAAATAAAAACAGCACACCTCGTCAGTATTACATTGCTGTTTGGAAGATTTTGCAGTGAATGCATAGGCTGCAGTTATTCCAAGGTTGCAACCATCACTATACTTCAATTTAATTGTATGCAAATTGTTTTGTAACAGCCTGAAGTCATGAAAAGGGTTATAAAAATGTATTTCTTTCTTTTTCCAGTGAAAGATAGGCACAACAGAGCAAGGCAAAATACACACACGCACACAGACACACACACACACAGTGTATCCCCACTGTTTTTCCTCTTTTTCAAAAACAAAATCATGCAATTTCATGGCAGTAATCCCATGCCAGGGTTAATGTGAAACTTTAATTGTTCAAGTTTATTTTTGCTATATACAATATTGTGTAAATGCTGCTTTATAAGTCGGCAGCTGTGTGGTTTATTCCATATCTCTATTGTTCTTTAGATAAATCACAAGAATTTCTCAATTAGGTTGCAACGTGTAACTCAGTCCTGAGTATGCATTATATTCTATATTTGAAACTTCCGACTCCCTCGATTAGGTTCCAACCTATAACTCGGTCATGAGCTCCTATTACTGTGTGTAAACCATCTGATCCCCTCAATTAGATTCCAGCCTATAATTCATTCACAAGTATCCATTATTGTATACAATAAGTCTTTCTTCCTTTCTATGTCTTCACTTGTTCATTTATGTTGTTGGTGAAAACCTGACATTTAAAATAAATATTGTGTTTGACAGTAAATGCAAAACTCGGTGAATGTTTCTCAAGGGTTATCGCACTAAGCAGGCTCCTGTGCATGTGCAGCGTATCAAATAAGAAAGAACTTGCCTTTTTTTTACCCTTCAGGATGTCAGGTTTTACAGCCATCAACTACCTTTGAATTTTATCTCTGTTGTAATTTTGGAAATGCAGCAATCCACATAAGCTCCCCAAGCTCCTACACCAGTAACGAGATAAGGCCAAACTAAATGTTCTAGTGAGAATAGTTAACATTGTTCAGGGCATCAAGCACCGATTCCTTGATCTTCCTCAAAATAAAAATGTATATACCTGCCTACAAGCATAGAAGAACTCTTGGTTAAAACTTTCATCATTTATTGGTCAGAGTACAGGAGTTGGGAGGTCATGTTACAGCTGTACAGGTCACTGGTTAGGTCACTGTTGGAATATTGTGTGCAATTCTGGTCTCCTTCCTATCGGGAGGATGTTGTGAAACTTGAAAGGGTTCAAGAAAGATTTGAGCTATAGGGAGGGGCTGAACAGGCTGGGGCTGTTTTCCCTGGAGCGTCGGAGGCTGAGGGGTGACCTTATAGAGGTTTACAAAATCATGAGGGGCATGGATAGAATAAATAGACAAAGTCTTTTCCCTGGGGTGAGGAGTCCAGAACTAGATGGCATAATTTTAGGGTGAGAGGGGAAAGATATATAAGGGACCTAAGGGGAAACATTTTCATGGAGAGGGTGGTACGTGTGTGGAATGAGCTGCCAGAGAAAGTGGTGGAGGCTGGTACAATTACAGTGTTTAAAAGGCATCTGGATGGATTCATGAACATGAAGGGTTTGAAGGGATATGGGCCAGATGATGGCAAGTGGAACTAGATTGGGTTGGGATATCTGGTTGACATGGATGAGGTGAACTGAAGGGTCTGTTTCCATGCTGTACATCTCTATGACTCTAAAGCAGATTGACGCAGTGATACATAATATTGCACAGCACCATGGACAGTATTTTTGCTTGTCACACTTATGATTTGCTGATTGTTGCAAGCAAACTTCCTTAGACCATGTATTTTTTTAACAAAGCTGTGGTCTACATTGACCATAATCATCCTGAAGCTGAGGGTCAGATTTGCTTTGCACTCCCTCACTCTGATCAATGTGTTTTAAACAATTGAAGTGATTCAGCAGAGTTGATACAGAGAATCTATTTCCTTTGGGAGGGATCCAAGAATGAGCAGACATAATCTTGAAATTACAATTCAAACATTCACGAGAAAAATCTAGAGATTTGGGCAAAACATTGTCTCACAAAAGTCGGATTGTGGAATCTTCTTCCACGAAAAGATATGAATGTTAGGACAATTGAAATGCTAAAAATCTGGGTTTGTTCAATCATTCTTAGTCCAGAGAAGTGCAGGTTAGGTCGATTGGCCATGGTTAAAAATGCTGGAAAGACACAGCAGGTCAGGCAGCATCTGAGGAGCAGGAGAATCGACATTTAGGACATTAGCCCTTCATCATTTGATGAAGACCTTATGCCCGAAACATCAAGTCTCCTGCTCATTGGATGCTGCCTGACCTACTGTGTCTTTCCAACACCACACTCTCGACTCTGATCTCCAACATCTGGAGTCTTCACTTTCTCATGGTTAAAAATGGTCCCATTGTGTCCTGGGATGAGCGAGTTAGGTGAGTCAGCCATGGAAAAAGCCCCTAGCAGAGTTACAGGAGTAAGGTGGGTCTGGGTGGGATGCTCTTCAGAGGGACAGTGCAGACTCGATGGGCTGAATGGCCTCTTTCTGTACTGTGGGGATTCTATGATTCTAATCAATGATTCTATATATTCATGAGGCAATACAAAACTATAGCAGGTAACTTGAATTAATGTACAGTTGCAACTATGATTTAATTGAATGGCAGGACAGGCAGCTTGTCACTTCACTCTTAAGTCCAACCTGAGACTCAAGCAACCTGACGATTGAGATGGTCTTGGGTGGGAGGGGGGAGAAGGAGGGAGGCTACTGAGCAGGCCAATCATATTGCAGGCTAAATATTTGCGATCACCCTCATTCCCCACTGACTTATCCCATGGCAGGGAGGAAATTCCTACCATTAGAAAATCTTTGCCCTGTCCTCTATTTTGCACCCGACACTCATTTTACTGAAGATAATGCTTACGCAATTTTGTACTGATTGATCAAGGTCGAGAGTCACACATGAGTCCTCAGTGAACTCCATGCTAGAGCTCAAGGCTACCAACCACTAGTCTACAAACACATGGTTTATGTGTGATGGATGCGTACCACCATGAATTACATTGGCTAAGAGGTCTGTTTTTACATTATAATTGCTACGCAAAGTCACCATTCCAAACTATTTCCAAATCTGATGATGGTCTATTATCCCTGTTACCTAACAAGTCTCCATTGTCCCAGAACACATTCTTTGTCCTGTGGAATATGCAGTGGATCATTTAAAAGACTGGTACTTTAAGTGAATCTGGTGGTTGCAAATTGCTCCCAAATAAAGGTTAGTTCATTACCAACTTTCAGCTCTTAATCAAGCTTATGGAGCTACAATCTCCCATCACCTGAGATCCCAACACTCCAGACTGTGGCTTGGCCCAGGTGACAAGACTTAAATAAAACTTTAATATCTGGATGTTGCTTATTCCTTTTGGCTTTGTTCCTTTATTTCTGCTGTTTTTTATTTATTATTCCGGTTTTTATTTATTATTCTGGTTTAGTAGTCAAGTGTGTAACCAAGGTAGTGCAGAGGATAGCACCTTTGTACATTTTTACTCCTGTGCAGAGGATAGCACCTTTGTACTCCTGTATTCCTATACTCAAGAACACATGACAATAAAATCGAATTTGAAATTCTAAGTAGACCTAATTAAATTCAAAGACTATTGATATGCCGGTGGACAAAATCTATTCCTGTACTGATCTGTGAACACATTAACAAACATATTGTAATCTCAATGAGCATGTCTGCAGACT
The DNA here is from genome assembly GCF_037043375.1 of Chiloscyllium plagiosum. NCBI lineage: Eukaryota > Metazoa > Chordata > Chondrichthyes > Orectolobiformes > Hemiscylliidae > Chiloscyllium > Chiloscyllium plagiosum. The sequence continues at coordinate 13,264,243 of NW_028270155.1, read as the reverse complement.
GGCCTGTGAACTACAAATTTGCAGAACTCATTTAGCTCCTTTTTAGTTTTTTTCAAGTGTTCCAACTTAGAAATAAACAGCAAAAAAGCTTTGGTCTTAAGTAACATCAAAAGTTAATTCATTGCAAAACTATTGCTGGGAGTCACAAAGCAAAACAAGTGCTGCAGTCATTCATGAAAATACAAATACAAATACAAAGAATAATGTAGGTGCAGGTTAAAAAATAGCTATAAAGATGAAAGCAAGATCAGTTTATCATTGTTGCCAGCTAGTTATTTGCTTGAAGGTTCTCTTTCCAAAGATGAAAGCATTGAAATCGCATTAGAATTCAGACAGTGTGATAGTTTGGTAGCTATATAGCTGGAGATTGCTTCTACAGGTGGACTCAAAAAAAAGTAGAGCATGCTTTGAGAGACAGAGAGAAAGAACGTTTCTTGTTCTTCACTAGTTCTGCAGTTAGGGCACTGACAAATTACTCTTTTAGCTGGACAGCATTACCTTCTGTCCTGAAAGCCCTTTTCCTTGAGCTTCCTTCAGCTCAGAGCCCTCTGCCTCTCTGGGGATGTCTCTCAGAGTTTGCGCTGGAGAGTTTGATTTCAAAGGGTGTCTCTCAGCTTGTCTTATACAGATCTAAATGTAAGATGGCTCCTATGTCAACTTTTGATGAATCGATGTTTCAGAAAGCTAAGTCAATAATACTGAAATTCGCTGTGGGAATCCTTCCATCTCCTGTTTTCCTCTGAAGCTTTACTTTCTCACACCTTTAGAAGGACCCTCTGTGTTCTCCAAGACAACCAAGTTCTAAAATTCCTGCATTCCTTGTGTGGTCAATACTGAGATTTACTTATCGCAAAAATATATTCTATTTTAAAAATATTTATCTACATACATAGGTATTAAAGCAGTTCTGTACAGCCTTTGCGTATCAAGATAAACAAACATTGGGTTATGACATTAGCTGCAATTGCAAAAACCAAAGGCATTTTTGGCTTCTGCAGGACACTAGGTACATCAACTGAGGCAACAATAGAGTCTGATAACTGAATTGATACTGTTTGATGCTGAGATACCCCACTAGCCTATATGTACTTCTGGCTGAATTGAGTTTACAACGTAACTCTTAGAAGCAGTCTGATAGAATTATAGACTTAAGAATCCATACAGTGTAGAAGCAGGGCATTTAACCCATTGGGTCCACACTGACCCTCCAAAGAGTATCCCACACAGACCCACTTCCCCACCCTATCTCTGGTTCCTATGCCCCTTTACAGAGAGACGGGTTTGTGTTAAAAAAAATTCATAGAATGACAGTGTTTTACAGCACAGAAAGAGACTCTTTAGTCCATCATGTTCATGTATACAAACCAAAGTAAAGAACAAAAAATATACTTTATAATTACACAGCCATGACATAACTATTTGATCACCCAGTATGAATATGGAGACATAGATTCGTACAACATGGAACCAGACTCTTCAGCCCAACGCGTTCATGCTGACCAGGTTTCCTAAAGTGAACTAGCCCCTTTGTCTGTGTTTGACCCATATCCCTCTCCATGTTCTCTTTCCATGTACCTGTCCAAATGTATCTTAGAAAGTTGTTAAATCCATGCAGAAATTCTGCAGTTATTAAGCAAGGATGCCTGACAGCAACATCTTTAGCTCTGGAAAGAGCATTCATGTTCACATTGCCCAGCCTGCTGATAGACTTAGTATAAAGGATCATCTCCAATTTCTATGAAACAGAGGAAGAAGATTCATAGACTAATTAGATTAGATTAGATTACTTTACAGTGTGGAAACAGGCCCTTCGGCCCAACAAGTCCACACCGACCCGCCGAAGCGTAACCCACCCATACCCCTACATTTACCCCTTACCTAACACTACGGGCAATTTAGCATGGCCAATTCACCTGACCTGCACATCTTTGGACTGTGGGAGGAAACCGGAGCACCCGGAGGAAACCCACGCAGACACGGGGAGAACGTGCAAACTCCAGTGAGTCGCCTGTTCATTCACTAATATTCAGACTGTGAATGATTTGCAATAAAGCTTTTTATTTATTCACGCAGATTGACTGCAATCGGAAGATTACAGTAGAGGAATGAGAAATCAGAAGATGTACTATTTTGGAAAAAAAATCTTCTTTTCCCTCCTACAATTTACAGAAATTTAAACCCAACGTCAGTGTGAACAAACTCCTTGGCTTCATGGATGCCCTCACTTCCCTGTAACTGCGACCTGAATTCTGAATCTTCACCTTTGTTTCTCAATTGAAGTTGCAAATATTTTAAAATGTTTTTCATTGTTATTCACGATATATTTATTGCATTATTATGTTACATCAACTGCAAAGTCACTAGAATATGACTTTCCTGAATTAAGAAGATTCCTTTGGAAAATAAACCCTGGTGTTTGAAAGATGCAGTATGTTCCAATAGATTATGGGATTTGAAAGGTCAGCGTGTTCCAGTAGGCTTTGGGATTCTGCCTTTGGGATCAAATTGGTGTCCTGAGCACTGCTGGGAGCCAGCCTAGTTCAGTGATATTCTCAGAAGTGGCCTTGTAAACTGCAGACTCTAAGTTAGCCATCCTATTGAGTCTGACAGGTGGGCTCCCAATACTCTTAGACAGATCTGAGGACCAATGGCCCCACAAATGAAATAACCTCTCCCCAAGAGAGAGGTGGGTGCTGCTGGGGTGGGTTGGAAACCATGAGTTGGTGAACTAAGCTTCCAGGGTGACTGGGAAGGAGTGGAAGGGGCCCAGTCCAAGTACTTGAATTGCATTGGTTGCAATGTGAGTGACCACTCCATTTATAGGAAATGCTAGCCTTGTCACAAACTCATCCTTCATCGTGGCCCTAGCATTTTAAGTTGCCTGCTTTTCTCCATGTAGGCTGACTTTATCTCTAACACTTCTCTACACAATACAACTATGCTTATGAGATCTCCTGTAACAGAAGAAACTTGGATATGGGAATTTTGGTTTTGAAAAGCCTTGACATACATTAAATTCCTCAGGTACACAGGCATTAATATTAAGCCATTAGGTTAGGCGAGAAGAGCATGTTTCCAGTTGAGTGTCATTCTTCAAGTGGTCCCAGGGTAAGATGGAGTATGAGACCTAAATACACTCAGGTCACACATCTTGATCATGTTCTGAGTCGATGTTTTAAAGATAGCCTGACTGTGATGGATAATACAACACAGTTGAACCAGAGCACCCGGGGAAATATCCCTACCAGTGGAAGCGCACTAGGGAATTATCCCAGTGCGGGTTCCACTATTTTCCTCTGCCCTACGTCCACCTCCAACCCCGCCCGTCAGTTGTGGGAAAGTTCAGACTTTAATTTATAAACAATTTGGCTTTCTTAGCTCATATCTATTTGCAGAAGTCGATAATTATGGGGTGCTGCAGCTTTAAAGACTCATGCCAAATCCAGGCTGTTTGACTTCTTTCTAGCTGAAACACCTGAAAACATTTGAGATCTTCAAAGCCTGTGTTCCTTTTCCATCATTCTATCATAATATACCCATATCCTTTAATTATTTCTATGCTAATTAATGTTCTGATTTGTGATTGCAAATCCTGGAACAATCTTAGTGCTTGTGATGAAAAGTATAGTGTGAGTCTTGTGCTTTTAAATAACTGGAATGCATTGTCTTTTTGAAGGTATTAATGGTTACTGTCACTGATGATAAAGTGTGGCAGTGGAAAGGGTACAGCAGGTCAGGCAGCACCTGAGGAGCAACAGAGTCGACATTTCGGGCATAACCGTTCAACATGACTCATTTTTACTGTCACTGCCATGCAGTCTCCACATTAGAGTGATGTTTACAGCTGTCAGTGTACTCCAGAGTCAGATCCTAGCCTACCATTTTAAGCATTTCAATTCATTCTACTCTGCACTGACTATTCCTCTCAGAACCACAGGACCTGCTTTAGCACCAACATGGCAAAGATTGTGAGGTGAATGGATGTGGTAGATACCTAGAAGATCATGCTTCTTGTAGGAGGGATGAGAACCATGGGCTTTATCTTAAAAATAAAAGGTCTCCCTTGTAAGACAGAGATGTGGAGTTTTTATTTCTCTCAGACGGTTGTTAAGAGAGTAGAATTCTTTTCTTGAGAGGTTAATGGCCTGGATCTTTAAGTGTATTCAAAGCCAATACCTCCTGATCCACACCCTCCCCCACATTGGTGCTTCCATCCTCTGGCCCACCCCTGGGATATTCAGCTCCAACTGGATTGAAAAGGGCCTTAGGATTTGGTTTTGTCGTAGAGGACCTGTCCCGTCAGTGTAGGGATCACTGTGGTTTCTACAATCGTGGGCACATGCGTAACCTCAGTTATATCTTTGGGTATTTGGCTCAGTATTTCTGGATTTGTACCAAGCTATACTTGCATGTGGATGTCAACCAGCTTCAGCCCTTGCCAATCAGCATTTCATTAGCAACTGGCACAGACTCCCCTTGTTGGTGCTCTGGAATAGAGTAATGGAGGGAAATTCAGCCGAGGCAACCACAGCCACCCAGAGTATCAAGGGAATCAATGGGAGAAAACAGGAGAATGGGTTTGAGAAACTTATCAGCCATGATTGAATGGCGGAACAGACTGGATGGGCTGAATGGCCCAATTTCTGCTCCTATGGTCTTATGGTGTTATGGTTTGGTGGTCAGGGAAACAGGGCACAGGCACATCACATGGTCTACCTCCTTGTAGAAGTGACACCACGTGCTAGCAACCATTTGAAAGATATGGTACACAATCCCCATGTGCTTGACATTGAATTCCCTTCTGTACGCGCCTGCAATGCCACACGATATATATCTGGCACTGGAAAAAGTACACATGACAGAGACCTGTCTCACTAACGCTGAGTGGGATGGACACTGTCCACCTACCTTATTGCCCCATTGGAAAAGAGGGTAAAAGAGTGAGGAATAGGAGGAAGAGAGGTAAAAAATGGATGGGTGCTCACTTGCTATATGATCACTTTTATAGAGGGTTTTGATAGCTTCAGGCAGGCTAGATAGAGCTGCAGAGAGAATGAATTGCAAAAAAAAAGTGTTCAATCTTCAGTTGGACACGGGATAGTGAGGGGGAACAGTTTCTGAATAATGTACGCACACACACATATACAAACACACAGACACATATACACACTTTCCTTTTTCTTTCCTTTGTGGTAACAGGGTGCTTCAACTTAATGAAGAAAGTGCATTAAACATGAAACTGATGATATTAAAAAGTCTTTGAATTATTCCCGTCTCCTTCCATTCTTCAAAGCAGTCGTGTGATCAAGTGATCAGCCACTCATCAGCTTTCGAGAAATTAGATTCAGACTTTCTTTCACCCTTTCTTGCTTCCTTGTTCCGGGGATGACTGAACTGACATATGAAGAGAAGCTGGGTAGTCAATCAGCATGTTGAGAAGAGTTGAGAAGAATGGGAGGGAAGATCTCACAGGAAACTCTAAGATTCTACCAGGACCCAGACAATACATGAAAGGTGACATAAGAGTCCAGAGCCAACAGTTACAGTCTAAAGATATGGGGTTAGCCATTTAGGACCGAAATGAGGAGAAATGTCTTCTCCGACGGTCTGAGGAATTCTTTTCCCCAAAATTCCTTTGAGGCCAAAACATTGAATGTTATTAACAAGCAGTTAGATATAGTTCTTCAGGTTAGAGGGATCAAGGGGTATAGAATCCCTACAGGATATGGGAAGGAAACGAGAAGAAAACGAGACTGGATCGTCGGTCTGATCATACTGGGTGGTAAACAGGCTTGATGGGCTGAATGGTCGACTCCTGCTGCTACTTTCTATGTCTCTGTATATCTATGCTCCATGCCCCTTGGCTTCAGGAATTTCCTCCAGGCTCAGCAACAGTTAGTAACAACACCATCCAGACAGCTTCTAGATGAAAGGAAGATGTTACTTAGAACCTTGGAAGTGGAAAAATAAATCTGCCCTTCTGCAGTTTTTAAAGTGAATGCAATATGTTTGGTAAAATTCATGATAAGCAGAATTGTACAGTTCCCAGGGACAAGGCACATTAGCAAAAGTGAAGGAAAAGCAGGGGAAGACAGAATGGTTAAATCAAAATGATGTTGGAGGTGGAGATAATGCACTCCAGCCCCCACCGTGCCCAGCTCTTCAATTCTGTCTTTATACTACTTTGAATTTTAAACGATCAACCTAATTGATCTGAATTAACAGAGGCTCTGTTATACAGTCATAGTCATACAGTCATGCAGCATGGAAACGTACTCTTCAATCCAACCAGTCTAAGTCGACCATAATCCCAAACTAAACTAGTCCCACCTGTCTGTGGTTGGCCCATATCCTCCAAACTTTTCCTATTCACGTACTTATCTAAATGTCTTTCAAACATTGTATCTAGACCCACATCCACGACTTCCTTTAGAAGTTCATTCTACACACAAACCACTCTCTGTGTCAACAAAATTGCCTCTCATGTCTTTTTGTAAATCTTCTCCTCTCACCTTAAAATGATGCCCTGTAGTCTAGAAATTTCCCATTCGAGGGAAAAGACACCTGCCATTCACCTGACCCAGACCGGTCATTATATTATAAACCTCTATAAGGTTTATAGAGAAACATCCAATGTTCCAGTGAACAAAGTCACAGCCTATCCAATCTCTCCTTAAAACTCAAACTGTTCTGATGGAAATAACACAAGCCTCATCAACAAAGACAACACAGAATGTTTGAAGAAGAAACAAAGGACTGTGGATGCAAACAGAAATCTGCTGGAGAACTTCAGCAGGACTCGCAGCATCTCTGGAGAATCAATGTTCCACTCCAGTAAAGAAGCGTTATTGGATCTGAAATATTAATTCTGCTTTCTCTCCACAGGTGTTGCCAGTTATGCTGAGGTTATCCAGCAATTTCTGGTTTTGATACAATACTTAAAGTTTGGTTTTGGGAGAGACACTGATGCACTTCAGCCGCTGCGGTGGCTATTGATCATAGAAGGAATCTATCTCTACATTCGTTTCGTCAGAAGGCATAAGTGAGGACTGCAGAGGCTGGAGATCAGAGTCAAGAGTGTGGTGCTGGAAAAGCGCATCAGGTCAGGCAGCATCCGAGGAGCAGGTGAATTGATGTCTCAGGCAAAAGCCCTTCATCAGGAATGAGGTTCGTGAGCCAAAGGGGTGAAGAGATGATTGGAGGGGGGAGGGTGAGGCTGGGGGGAGGGTAGCTGAGAATGTGATAGGTAGATGAAGGTGGGGGTAAAGGTGATAGGTCGATGGGGAGGGTGGAGTGGATAGATGGGAAGGAAAATGGATGGGTAGGACAGGTCATGAGGGTGATGCCGAGTTGGAAGATTGGATCTGGGATAAGATGGAGTGAGGGGAAATGAGGAAATTGGTGAAATCCACATTAATGTTGTGTGGTTGGAGGGTGGAAGATGAGGCGTTCATCCTCCAGGCATCAGGTAGTTAGGAAGTGGTGATGGAGGAGGCCCAGGACCTGCATTTCCTTGGCAGAGTGGGAGGGGGAGTTGAAGTGTTTGGCCACGGGGCAGTGGGATTGGTTGGTGCGGGCGTGCTGGAGATGTTCTCTGAAGCGCTCTGAAAGTAGGTGTTCTATCTCCCTAATGTAGAGAAGACCGCATCGGGAGCAATGCATACAGTAAATGGCATGTGTGGACAGAGGTGAGGTGGGGGGGTGAAGTGTGGGTGCAGGTTTTGCAATTTCTACAATGGCAAGGGAAGGTGCTGGAGGGGGGAGAAGAGTGGGTTGGTGGGGAGCATGAACCTGACAAGGGATTCGCGGAGGGAATGATCTTATGGAAAGCATTTAGCGTGAGGGAGGGAAAATATATCTCTGGTAGTGGGGTCTGTTTGTTGGTGGTAGAAATGGCGGAGGATGATGCGATTTATGTGGAGGTTGGTGGGGTGGAAGGTGAGGACTAGGGAGTTCTGTCCTTGTTGGGGTTGGAGGACTGGGGTTCGAGGGCAGACGTGCAGGAAGTAGATGAGATGTGCTGGAGGGCATCCTTAATTACATGGAGGGGGAATTGCAGTCTTTAAAGAAGGAAGCCATCCAGTGTGTTCTGTGGTGGAACTGGTCCTCCTGGGAGTAGATGCAGTAGAGGCAGAGGAATTAGGAATAAGGGATAGCGTTTTTATAGGAGGCAGGGTTGGAGGAAGTGTAATCCAGGTAGCTGTGGGAGTCGGAGGGTTTGTCGAAGAAGTCAGTGTTGAGTCAGTCACTGTTGATTGGAATGAAGAAGTCCAGGAAGGGCAGGGAGGTGTCAAAATTGGTCCAGGTGAATTTAAGGTCGGAGTGGAATGTGTTGGTGAAGTTGATGAACTGTTCAATTTCTTTGTGGGATCACGAGGTGGCACCGATCCAGTCATCAATGTAGCGGAAAAAAATGGTGGGAAATGGTGCTGGTGTAACTGCAGAAGATGGATTGTTCCACGTAACCAACAAAGAGACAGGTATAGCTGGGGTCCATGCGGGTGCTCATGGCTACCCCTTTCATCTGGAAGAAGAGGGACGATTCAAAGGAAAAATTCTTGAGGGTGAAGGCCAGTTCTGCCAAACAAATGAGAGTGTCAGTGGAAGGGTATTGGTAGCGAGATGAAGAAACAGGGGGCTTGGAGGCCCTGGTCATGGGAAATGGAGGTGTAGAGGGATTAGATGTCCATGGTGAAGATGAGGCGTTGGGAGCCACAGAAGCGAAAGTCTTGGAGGAGGTGGCGGGTGTGGGTGGTGTCCCAAATGTATGTGGGGAGTTCTTGGACCGGTGGCGGGGGATAGGACAGTGTCAAGGTATGTAAAGATGAGTTCGGTGGGGCAGGAGCAGGCTGACACAATGGATCAGCTGGGATACTCAGGCTTGTGATTTTGGGTAGGAAGTGGAACCAGGCGGTGCAGGGTTCCCAAACTATGAGGTTGGAAGCTGTGGGTGGGAAATCACCTGAGGTGATGAGGTTGTGTACGGTCTGGGAGATGATTGTTTGGTGATGGGAGGTGAGATCATGGTCGAGGGGGCAGTAGGAGGAGGTGTCAGAAATCAATTCAACATTGAATTAAACCAAAGGAAACTGAATTTCACCAAAAGTAACAGGTGGACAAAATATGTATTGGACAAAATCTCAAAGAAAACTTTAATTTAAATTGAAATGTGTTTTTTGAGAAGAGCCAATGCCATCTAACACTATCTGTGTTGATTACTCATAGGATAATAATCATAATTTTTGAATGACCAACAAAATAAATGGACACAACTTAAACCAAATTAATCAGGTGACAAGCTCTTAAAAAGACACTGTAATTGAAGAGAAAATCTCAAAGGAAATATATTCACTTAAATTTAACTTAAAATGTCATATTGTGAGCCCTCAATCCTTGTGGTGCCCACTGGTGAGGGATGAAATCTCTCTTTATCAGTGTTCTAAATATTTAAATAAACAGCACCCTTCACTTCTGTAACTTAGCAATATAACTAACGTATCATTAACATCCAATCTTAATTAAGGCTTGGATTTGTTTTCGGAAGTGGGTTAGGACTTGAACAGTTGCCAAACGCCACCACTGCGTTGGAGACACCAGGAATTAAACAATCGAAGGAAAGTGTGCTTTGGGAATAAAAGTTCTTTGAACATTTTTGCCTTATGTTGAAAAATAATACCAGAGGTGGGTAAAAAGACTGTTTGAGAACTAATAAATTGAGTTTATTAATTACCTCAATTACCATTCCTTGGGGAAATTATAGTCATGAAAGATGACCAAAAGCAAGAGCCTGGAAGTTAGGACAGATATTCAAGGTGGGTCATGACACTTCCTGGAGTATGGTCAATCAGAAATTATTAAACTAGTTGAACTGGCATTTTCATGATATTGTCTTTGGACAGTCATGTTGAGTTTATTAAACTGAAAACCTTGTAAGTGTCAAAATTTGAAAAGAGGAAAAAAGGCATGAATGAAGATTTTTCTATTTTTTTCCTAAAAATGTAGCCTAGTTCCAGCTGCTTTGCACATTCTCATTTCCACGCCAACCATTCTGTGGTCTCTCTGACTGAAACTGTTAAAAGTTGTGCCAACTGCTCCCTAGCCATGGGTAGCTTTGCACAGTTGAGTGATTTCACTGATTCAAATTCATTTTTCTTAGCCCTCTAGGAAAACTAGAAGAAATATTTCTCCTTGATCATAGTACCTTTCACTTCACTCAATTCAGAGGTATTTGGTGTTCTTAGAGTTAGAGTGGTTGAAGGTTAATGTTTAAGGTAAGTGATCAAGTTTAATAATTTTTATTTGTAGGATCTGAGCATCCCCAGCTGGTTTGGCATGTCTTTGCCATCACTTGATATCCTGAGAAGGTGGTATTGAGTTCCCTTCTTCATCCATTGTCGTTAAAGCAGTTTTTGACACAATTGAATATCTTGTCACATGACCTCAGTGAATAGTTAAGAATCAACCCAATAGGCCCCAGATTGACAAGAATGATAGATTTCCTTCCCAAAGGACCTGAGTGAACCAGATGGGATTTCAAAACCAGGTGACAGACTCACAATCACAATTCCTGATATCAGCTCCTGAATTTTCTGCTTTTGGTGTATTGTTTCCACTCAGTGACACTCTTGATTCAACACACAACACATACACCATAAGTTGGAAGAGATTCATGTAAAAGGTCATAAAATTTTAAAAACAAACTGTGTTCATGTCATTGAGTTACAGAATCATAGAGTCGTACAGCAAGGAAACAAACTCTTCGGTTCTGCTCATCCATGCCAACCATAATCCCAATCTATCCTAGTTCCATTTGCCTGCATTTGGCCCATATCACTCTAAACCCTTTGCAATCATGTATTTGTTCAAATGTCCTTTAAATATTGTAACTGTACCTGCATCTACAACTTCCTCTGGTATTCCATTCCACATACGAACCACTCTGTGTGAATAGATTGCCCCTCAGTCCCATTTTAATACTTTCCTCTCTCACCTTAAAATGATGCCGCCTGGTTTTGAACTCTCTAACCCAAGGGAAATTACCTTTGCGATTCACCTTATTTATGCCTCTCATGATTTTATAAATCTCTTTAAGGTCACCCCTCAATCTCCTACATTCCAGTGAAAAACATTCCAATGTATCCAGCCTCTCGTTATAGCTCAGATCCTCCAATCCCAGTAACATTCTTGTGAATCTCTTCTGCTCACTTCTTAATTTAAAAAAAGCACATCGGGTATGAATTAATAGATGACATGAAACTTGACTTCTAAAAACTTGCAGATATTAGAAGGAAGGAGAAACTGTGTGAAATAAATGATAGATCCAAAGGCTCATTTGAGCCTGAGTAGATAGAAAGGTGAGCTTTCTCCTGACTCACTGAAAGAAAGAATTACCTTCATGTGCCTTTCATAACCTCAACACATCCCCAAACATTTTACACCCAGTTAAGTATTTTTGAAGTGCGATTATTGTTTTAGCGTATTTTGCACACTGCATGCTTTACAAACATCATTGTGATGATTCGATAATCTGTCATTAATATGTCAACTGGATAAATGGCACAGAAATGGATTGTTTGACCATACTGTGCCAGCTCTTCAGTTCCACTCAGAGCCCCCTTACCTCCTTCTCTACCTAGAACTTTCATCATAACCCTCCACTCTCTTTTCCCCTATTCAGATGTGTTATGCCTCTACAGCAGTTGGGACTTGAACCCAGGCTTTCTGCCTCCATTCAAGGAATTAATACTATTTGTTTCAACTATTTGCTGTGGTAGCAAGTTCAATATTTCATCAGTATCTGGCTAAAGATGTTTCTTCTGGAATCCTTGTTGGTTTTTATGGTGATTATAGTATGTGGGTGAGTAGCACTCTTGCCCACAGAAGAAGCTGAAGAGTGATTTAATGGAGCTATTTGAAATGATGAAGTGGTGCAGGGCAACTGTTTTCTCCATGCTGTGTATCCAATGTAAACATTAGAAGCTGATTGTTGAGACATCATGTTGTAATTTGCTGAGAGGGTGCAGTGTGCAAATTGGCAGCTCTGTATCTTCCATTATAACAGTAATAACCCTCTTCAGCCTCCTTTTCTTCAATAAAACCAGTCTGTCAATGAGTTCATAATATGCATAGACATACATTTCTGACATGATCCGTATAAACCTTCCCTGGACCTTCTCTGTTGTCTTTGTATCTATTCCCTTTAGAAAATGGTAATTCGAACTGCACACAGTCCTTAAATGTGATCCTGCTAAGGATTTGAGTTCAGAAATAAGGATGCCTTGCCTCAGTTGTAGAGGGTTTTGGTAAGACCATACTTGGAGTATTGGATTCAGATTTGGTCCCTCAAACTAAGAAAGGATATACTTTCCATAGGGGTAGTGCATTGGTCATTCACTAGGCTGACGCAGGATGGCAGGATTATTGTGACTTGGACCTATATTCACCAGAGTTTAGAAGGATGGGAATGGATCTGATTAAAATGTTTAAAATTCTAACTTTGCTGGGCAGTCTCGATGCAGGGCGGATTTTTTCCCTCGTCAGGGAGTCCAGAACCAAAGGACACAGTTTCAGGGTACAGGGTAGGCCACTTAGGACCAAAATGAGGAAAGATTCCTTCACTCAAAGGACAGTGAACCTGCAGAATGCACAGCCGTAGAACACTGTGAATGCTAAGTCACAAAATATATCCAAGAAAGAGAATTTTTTTAAGAACCTAAAGGCAAGGGATATGGAGAGAGAGCAGAAGTATGGAATTCAGATGGAGGATTGATCATGATCATATTGAATGGTGGACCAAGCTGCTCCTAGTTTCTACATTAGCCAAACCACTCAGAAGTACTCCTCTCCATTCCTTCAAAATAGTGCCATAGGAGCTTTTTATCCACTGGAGCGGGCAGCCAAAGCCTCGAATGAGCATCTTACCTGAAATATCACATCAGTGATGGTGCAGCACAGTGTCCATACAGCACTACAGTCTTAGCCTAAATGACATGCTCAAACCACTGGACTCGAACACACAACCTTCCAACTGGGAGACTGACTAAAGCCACAATGCTACTGAGCCAGGCAGCTAATGCCAGACAGTTGGCTTGTTACAGCTGCCTGTGATTATTCTTTGGTGAACTGCGCTGGTGTTTGAACGTAGGTGGGTGGTAGGCAAGAAGACATTGAGCTTGGCTGCAGTGCATCCTGTGGTTAGGGAGCTTGCTGACACTCACTGACACTGAGGAGCTGCCACGAGAGTGAAGCAATTAATTGAATGGACCAGAGCCAGGTCCACAGCACAGAACCACCCACCATATCAGGTCAGCAAAGAAAAAGAAATAGAGAGCATTGAGTATAGGAGTTAGAAGGTCACGTTGCGGCTGCACAGGACACTGGTTAGGCCACTTTTGGAATATTGTGTGCAATTCTGGTTTCCTTCCTATCGGAAAGATGTTGTGAAACTTGAAAAGGTTCGGAAAAGATTTACAAAGGTGTTGCCAGGGTTAGAGCGATTGAGCTATAGGCAGAGGCTGAATAGGTTGGGGCATCTTCCCTGGAACGTCAGAGGCTGAGGGGTGACCTGATAGAGACGTATAAAATAATGAGGGGCATGGATAACGTAAATAGACAAGGTCTTTTCCCCAGTGTGGGGGAGTCCAGAAAGAGAGGGCATAGGTTTAGAGAAAGGGAAAGATTTAGAAGGAACCTAAGGGGCAAATTTTTCATATAAAGGGTGGTGCATGTATGGAATGAGCTGCCAGAGCAAGTGGTGGAGGCTGGTACAATTACAACATTTAAAAGGCATCAGGATGGATACATGAATAGGAAGGGTTTAGAGGGATATGGGCCAAGTGCTGGCAAATGGGACTACATTAGGTGAGGATATTTGGTTGGCACGGATGAGTTGGACTGAAGGGTCTGTTTCCGTGTTGTACATCTCAATATCTCTGTGAAGCTAAGTGAGGGGGGAAAGATCCAGAATGAATTAGCTTCTAATGTGCCTTACCCCATGAGATATGTAACGAGGCACACAGTGAGATTTCCCATAAAGGCAACTGGACTGCTTGGCAGTACACCCACTTGTGAGCTGAGCGTGCTGTGTTGTTTGATCAGATTTGCTGAATGTACAATCAAATGAGCTGTGGCACAAGATCATCAGATTTGCTGTTTGTAGTCACAGTTTATAGAATTCTCATTCAAGCGTCATCCTCGGCTAGGCAGAGTGGTTATCAGGATCCATTGATACTATGGTGATAAGAAAACTCAGCAATTGATGTAATTGAGTGATTTCCGCTCAGCTAATGGAGATGGTGGGCGTGCTGTGAGTAGCTTTCCTTCATCCTGGGAGGGGAAGCCCTTACGTGGGTGCTCACTGTAAAATGCCCGCATTAATCCCCAGCATCAATCCTGTTTTGTCAGCCTTGGCTCAAAGCCAGCATTATTGCCTGCGAGTTAGAAGGTTGTGTGTTCACAGCATTAGATAGACACTTGGGTATAACAGTCTCAGTATGCTGGATCAGTGGTGCTGGAAGAGCACAGCAATTCAGGCAGCATCCGAGGACAGGCAAAATCGACGTTTCGGGCAAAAGCCCTTCATCAGGAATAAAGGCAGAGAGCCTGAAGCATGGAGAGATAAGCTAGAGGAGGGTGGGGGTGGGAGAGAGTGGCATAGAGTACAATAGGTCAGTGGGGAAGGAGATGAAGGTGATAGGTCAGGGAGGAGAGGGTGGAGTGGATAGGTGGAAAAGGAGCTGGGCAGGTCGGACAAGTCCGGACAGGTCAGGGGATCGAGTTTCTGGAGGTTAGAAGCTAGGATGAGGTGGGGGAAGGGGAAATGAGGAAACTGTTAAAATCCACATTGATGCCCTGGGGTTGAAGTGTTCCGAGGCGGAAGATGAGGCGTTCTTCCTCCAGGCGTCTGGTGGTGAGGGAGCGGCGGTGGAGGAGGCCCAGCACCTCCATATCCTCGGCAGAGTGGGAGGGGGAGTTGAAATGTTGAGCCACTGGGCGATGTGGTTGATTGGTGCGGGTGTCTCGGAGATGTTCCCTAAAGCGCTCTGCTAGGAGGCGTCCAGTCTCCCCAATGTAGAGGAGACTGCATCGGGAGCAACGGATACAATAGATGATATTAGTGGATGTGCACGTAAAACTTTGATGGATGTGGAAAGCTCCTTTGGGGCCTTGGATGGAGGTGAGGGAGGAGGTGTGGGCGCAGGTTTTACAGTTCCTGCGGTGGCAGGGGAAAGTGCCAGGATGGGAGGGTGGGTCGTAGGGGGGCGTGGACCTGACCAGGTAGTCACGGAGGGAACGGTCTTTGCGGAAGGCGGAGAGGGGTGGGGAGGGAAATATATCCCTGGTGGTGGGGTCTGTTTGGAGGTGGCGGAAATGTCGGCGGATGATTTGGTTTATGCGAAGGTTGGTAGGGTGGAAGGTGAGCACCAGGGGCGTTCTGTCCTTGTTGCGGTTGGAGGGGTTGGGTCTGAGGGCGGAGGTGCGGGATGTAGATGAGATGCGTTGGAGGGCATCTTTAACCACGTGGGAAGGGAAATTGCGGTCTCTAAAGAAGGAGGCCATCTGGTGTGTTCTATGGTGGAACCGCTCCTCCTGGGAGCAGATACGGCGGAGGCGGAGGAATTGGGAATACGGGATGGCATTTTTGCAAGAGGTAGGGTGGGAAGAGGTGTAATCCAGGTAGCTGTGGGAGTCGGTGGGTTTGTAGAAGATGTCAGTGTCAAGTCGGTCGTCACTGATGGAGATGGAGAGGTCCAGGAAGGGGAGGGAGGTGTCAGAGATGGTCCAGGTAAATTTAAGGTCAGGGTGGAATGTGTTGGTGAAGTTGATGAATTGCTCAACCTCCTCGCGGGAGCACGAGGTGGCGCCAATGCAGTCATCAATGTAGCGGAGGAAGAGGTGGGGAGTGGTGCCGGTGTAATTACGGAAGATCAACTGCTCTACGTAGCCAACAAAGAGACAGGCATAGCTGGGGCCCATACGTGTGCCCATGGCTACCCCTTTGGTCTGGAGGAAGTGGGAGGATTCAAAGGAGAAATTGTTAAGGGTGAGGACCAGTTCGGCCAAACGAATGAGAGTGTCGGTGGAGGGGTACTGTTGGGAACGTCTGGAGAGGAAAAAACGGAGGGCTTGGAGGCCCTGGTCATGGCGGATGGAGGTGTAGAGGGATTGGATATCCATGGTGAAGATGAGGTGTTGGGGGCCGGGGAAACGGAAGTCTTGGAGGAGGTGGAGGGCGTGGGTGGTGTCTCGAATGTATGTGGGGAGTTGCTGGACGATGGGGGATAGGACAGTGTCGAGGTAGGTAGAGATGAGTTCAGTGGGGCAGGAGCATGCTGAGACAATGGGTCGGCCAGGGTGGTCAGGCTTGTGGATCTTGGGAAGGAGGTAGAACCGGGCAGTGCGGGGTTCCCGGACTATGAGGTTGGAAGCTGTGGGTGGGAGATCTCCTGAGGTGATGAGGTTCTGTATGGTCTGGGAGATGATGGTTTGGTGATGGGGGGTGGGGTCATGGTCAAGGGGGCGGTAGGAAGAGGTGTCCTCGAGTTGGCGTTTGGCTTCAGCGATGTAGAGGTCAGTGCGCCAGACTACCACTGCGCCCCCTTTGTCCGCTGGCTTGATGGTGAGGTCAGGATTGGAGCAGAGGGATTGGAGGGCTGCGCGTTGTGAGGGTGAGAGGTTGGAGTGGGGGAGGGGGGTCGACAGGTTGAGGCGGTTAATGTCCCGGCGGCAGTTGGAAAAGAAGAGGTCGAGGGCAGGTAATAGGCCAGCGCGGGGTGTCCAGGTGGATGCAGTGTGTTGGAGGTGGGCGAAGGGGTCCTCGGAAGGTGGGCGGGAGTCCTGATTGTGAAAGTAAGCTCGGAGGCGGAGGCGACGGAAGAATTGTTCGATGTCACGGCGTGTATTAAATTCATTGATGCGTGGACGGACGGGGACGAAGGTGAGTCCTTTGCTGAGGACTGATCGTTCGTCCTCAGTGAGGGGGAGGTCTGGGGGGATGGTGAAAACTCGGCAGGGCTGGGAGCTGGGAGCTGGTGTGGGTGTAGAGCTGGGAGTGGGGTCGGAGCCAGTACCTGGAGTGGGTGTGATGGTGGGGGGAATGGGGGTAGAGTCATGAGCAGGGGTAGTGTTCCCCTCAGGGTTCTGGGGGGTGGGGATAGTGACAGTATGCTACTAAGTGCATGGTATATTGTCAGAAATAACATATTGTGGATGAGATGTTATGTTGAGGCCCAGTTAATTCTCCCAGATGGTTACAGAAAATCCCACATGTTGAAGAAGTGGAGGGGAGTTCTCCCCAGTGGTCTCAACCAACGTCATTGACAGTAGAAAACTAGTCCTGATGTTGCTGCATGTGGAAGCTTGTCACGCGTACATTTGCTGTTTTCTTTCCCACAGTATGACAGTGTCCACACTACAAAACTACTTCATTGGTTGGAAAGTGCTTTGCAACCTCCTGCAAATATGAGGGGTGCTATATAAATGCAAGTGAATTTTTCATCATAATTCCAAGCACACATCTTACCAACAGCTCGGAGAATGTGCAAAAGGTTCCACACAGCAGTCACTTTGCAATGTTTGGAAAATTAAATTCGAAAGAACGCATCTAAAGTTATAGAGTCATACAGCACAGAAACAGACCGTTAGGTCCAACTTGCCCATGTCGACCAGATGTCCCAAACTTAACTCATCCCATTTGTCTGCATTTGGTCCATATCCATCTAAACCTTTCCTATTCAGGGACCTATCCAAAAGCCTTTTAAATGTTGTGATTGTACTAGCTTTTGGAGTGCCTGCTCCTTCATCAGGAGTACCTACTCCACAACCACCTGATTGAGGGAGCAGGACTCTGAAAGTTAGTGCTTCCAATTAAACCTGTTGGATTATAACCTGGTGTTGTGTGATCTTTAACTTTGTCCACCCCAGTCCAACACCGGCATCTCCAAATCGTGATTGTACTAGCCTTCACCACTTCATCTGGTAGCCTGTTCTATACATACACACCCTCTGTGTGAAAATGTTGCCCCTCGGGTCACTTTTAAATCTTCTCCTTCTCACCTTAAACCTATGCCCATTAGTTTCGGACTCTCTAATGTTAGGAAAAAGACCTTGGCTATGCCCCTCATGATTTCATAAACCTTTATAAGGTCACCGTGAGTTACCTACATTCACCCATCACCCTCTGTGTGAAAAAGTTGCCCCATAGGTCCCTTTGAAATCTTCCCCCTCTCACCTTGAACCTATGCCCTCTAGTTTGGGACTCCCCCACCCCGGGGAACAGACTTGCTTATTTACTCATGCCCCTCATGATTTTTTAAAGTTAAAAATCAAACAACGCCAGGTTATAGTCCAACAGGTTTATTTGGAAGCACTAGCTTTCGGAGCGCTGCTCCTTATCTAGCTCCTAAAACGAGTGCTTCCAAATAAACCTGTTGGACTATAACCTGGTGTTGTTTGATTTTTAACTTTATACACCCCAGTCCAACACCGGCATCTCCAAATCATAACTTTCTGAACCTGGAGAAGTTCACCCCTCAGCCTCCAATGCCCCAGGGAAGATAGCCCCAGTCTATTCAGCCTCTGCCCACCTTGAACCTGTGCCTTCTTGTCGTTGTCCTTTTCACCCTGGGGAACGGCCTTTGACTATCCACCGTCTCTAAGCCTGTCAGAATTCTTTGCAGACCTCTTCAGAGTCAGCGTGTCGAGTCCAGAGACCTTGCATCAGAACAGGAGACCCTTTGAAAACATTAGCTGCCGTTTGTGAGAGGTTGCTGTGCACTGCTTGGTTTCCTACATAACGAAAAATAACGTTGGTTGAAAAGTGTTTTGCCAGATAAGGGTCGTTCATGGGGAAGGAAAGTGGGGGGGTGCTTTGTGGTTGTTATTTTTGACTGGGCATCTCGCAGTGGGAAGGGTGGAGTCACGTCTCACAGTAGCCCCAGGCGAGGGTCCTGAGTCCAATGTTTAAAGGAACCGTACCCATGAGATGGTTCGGTGTACACCTATACAGTACAGTGCGTATATGTTTAAAAACAATGGTTGCGAAGAGGAATATCGGCGAATGCATTTTGCAGGCAGCGAATCCGCAGCAGGGGCGAGTTTACGTTGTCGATGTCGCCCGGTGATTGGTCCCCGGGTCTCGCCAGTGAAGCAACTTCAAATCTCTCCCCATTCATAGAATCAGAGAAAAAGAGGGAGCACCGCAATCCATCTTCTCCACCTCTGGATCGCCCTACCTGTCCACTACACAAACCAATGCAAAGCCAGCATTTTCGCCCCAAAAAGGACACCGCTTGGAGCCAAAGCCACGACACCCAAAATGTTGACCGAACGCAGTCCCAGTTTGCAAAGAAGCTTAGTCCTGGATTCCTCTTGCGGGAGGTAACAGGCTGCTGCCTTTAAAACGCACACACACACACACAAAACCAATCCCTTCGCGAAAGAAGTACAAAAAAGAGAAATGGATGGTCTTTTCCTGGCGATATGGAATGTACCTGCGCCGCTGAATAATTCTGCAATGCAACTGCTGACAGCGCTCTGGTTTGCTAATATTTTTCAGGCAGGTGCCACGAATTTCATTTTGTCTCGATTTATTGCAGCCCCGTGTTTAAACTGTAAACGTGCTTTAATTTTGAGACACCCTGCTCGTGAAGACTGCTATCCCAGACAAGTACTGTTGGGAGATTTGTTGACCTGTTTTAATTTTTGACTTGCTTTTTTTCTCTTCCCCCTCGCCCTCCCCTCATTTCACAGATTTTACACTCCTGCTGCGCGTCTCCTGAAAATCCAGGCTCTCCTCAAAACCCTGAGAACACTGGAATAAACGATGGTTTGTATATTTATGCGTTTTTTCTTTAAACACAGTTATGTTCGCGGATGCAAAAGTGGGAGCTATAGTATGTGCATGTAAGAAGCACACAGAGCCAAAGGCGCGCAGAGTCAGGGAGAGACACACACATAGATACGGACAGAGAAACACACATACACACAGATACAGACAAATACATACACACAGATACAGACAGAGACACACACATACATAGATACAGAGAAAAACACACACGCAGAGACACAGACACGCACAGATACACACATACAGACAGAGACACAGGCACACACATACATAGAGGCACACAGGCACACAGATACAGATAGAGAGACACATAACACGATACAGAGACACAGACATGTATACAGAGGTACACACAGTTACAGACACAGAGAGACATACATAGATACAGAGAGAGAGACACACAAATACAGATAGATATACACAGAGACACTCAGATAGACAGACGCAGTCAGAGAACACAGTCAGGGGCACACAAATTGACAGACTGTCGGATGGGGAAAAAGACTCAGGAGGGTCTAACACAGACTTGGCGACATAGTCAGACAGACAGGAACAGAGAGGGGCTTACAGAAAAAGTCAGATGGAGATGGAGACAGGGGAATCAGACACACTTAGCGACACAGTTGTACGTGCAGACACACGAAGGAAGCAAGATGTGGACATCTGAATAGTCAGGAGAGAGGGACACAGAGGATCGCATATGGTCTTAGAGACAAGTTAGAAACATGCAGAGAGACACAGAGATAGATGCAGAGACACAGACTGTCAGTCAGCGAGACAGAAAGACAGTCACAGAGAGAGAGATGGACTACAGATTGGGAGAGAGAAATAGACTCGGGAGACAGAGACGTGCTGACAGAGTCAGACATACTTGGACATAGACATAGATATACAGGCAGAGCGACATACCTGGACACAGACTGCTGCAGAGAGACAGACAGAGATTAGTGAGAGCCGCACACACCATTACAGAGAGAGGGAGGGGTGGGGGAGCGAGAGAGAGAGGCAGCTCCAGGCAGTAGACTGGGATTCTCCCCCCCCCCAACCCGCACTCAGCTCCTGGGGAGATCCGCCGCTGGGATGGGGGTTGGGGGGTGCGGGGGGGGGGGGGGGGGAATTGGTGGGAATTTGACCTCCAGAACGAGACCCGGTGAAAAGACTTGGATGTTTTTGCAGATTCCACCCACCGAATCGAATAAGCAGGAATTAATGATAAGTTTTTGGAAGGGGGTGGGGGATGGGAAGGTGGAGTGGATTACTTTCTAAAAGAAAAGTGTCTTTTCGATTCTGTCTAAATCGCTGCTCCCTTGGTCGGATCCAGTGTGTCAACGGTACCTTTAGTGAATAGTCCTTATTCACGGCACCACAAACATTGAGATGGATAGGCAGCGGTTTCAGTGCACATCCAGCGTCTCTGCTGCACAGCCCGTGGCAATGGGAATAATGTACCCCCCCCCCCCCCTGCTTTTCCAATATTTCACATGATGCTCAGGCATGAACATGTACTGTCAAAGTGTTTTCTTTTGTTTCTCTCTCGTTGCAGACTATATCTTGGTGACACCTGTTAAGGTTGACCCGGGCGGAGGTTCTGTGCAGACTAACAGAGAGAAGCGCTCAGCGCCCATGGATTCCCTGCATTACAAACTCTCCTTCTCCGACCAGGAGCTGCACCTCGACTTAAGACCCTCGAACGTGCTGGCGAAAGGTTTCAGGGTGCACCTACTGGGTTCGCAGGGTGTCACCGAGGAACCCCTCTCGGAGCCTCAAGCGAGCTGCTTCTATCAGGGACACATCAGGAATGACAGCGCTTCTTCTGTGGCTGTGTCGACATGCCAGGGTTTGGTGAGTGACTCTGTCCCAGCCTGCACACGCTGGCTGTTCCCTCAGCAGCTCCATTCCTGTTTTTTGTCAATGTCCTCTCAACCGCTGCTCCTTTCACCTTTTCTCTGGTTGGGCAAGTGGCTCTGATTTATTCACTTTCTTAATTATTCCCTTCCAGCTGCCCTGTTAGTGACCCACCTTTTCAGATGTGCAATGTGAAACGGAATTTTAAAATATTTACGACTCCCTTTGACACAAAGAGTTACCTGTCCATGAAGCTTCCTCTCTCGCGCTCATCAGGGCAAACACAAGAACAGCAAATCTCAAACTGTCACCATAATTTACATTGCAGGAGGGAAGGGTGTTGATTGGTTGGCAAGTCAACTGGAGTTGAGATGTTGCCATGGAGACCAGGAACTGTCTCCAAGCTCCTGGGTGATTCATAAAACAAAGGACAGGGCTTGAACATGTTCCTTTAGTTTGCAGAGAACTGGTCCCTGTATGAATGTCCATCATTTCTAGCAAACAATAACTATTAGGATCTTGATTGATTCTCTTAAATTGGTTGTGTGTCTTCGTTGGTGGTCCCTGGCAGATGATAATGAGGCAGAAGTGGGTACTGCAGAAGCTAGAGATTAGAGTCAAGATTAGAGTGGTGCTGGAAATGCACAGCACGTCTGGCAGCATCTAAAGAGCAGGAAAATTGACGTTTCGGACAAAAGCCCTTCATCCGTTCATCAGGACGATAATGACTCTCTTCCACTCTCAGGGTGAATCCATAGGTGGCTGTACAGACCAATGTGGCTACTGCAATGTCTGTTATAATTGGGGCAGGTCATGTTCACGGGAAGGGGGTGGGTGGGATGTTGGTGTGGCAGTGCACCCCTTATTCTGTTTGCCCCTGGCTTCTGCTTTTTCCCGACGACAAGTCTTGATATCCCCCTTCCACTTTGGGTATTCTTGGGTCAGTGATTCCAGGTTATATATAGTTGTTAGCATACCGAGGATTTATTCTTGCTGTATAAGTTATTGTGACAGTTTAGAATTTGGAATTCTTGAATTTGTTCTAATGGAAGCAAGGTTGAAAATCTTTGGTAATGCAAGTTCTGTATACACTGATCTTTTTTTTACGTTTTGGACAGGGGTCCAATCATGGTGCTATCTTTTGACTTGTGGCTTGCACAGGTCTTAGAGTTACTTGGGGCAGTGGGTGGTTAAGTGAGAATTGACCCCAGTCTTTAGATGTCATGCTGCTGTCATCCAAATCTAAAACATTTCTCCAAAGTTGCATATGACCCGTGAAAGGGCAGGTGATGAGAACTCTTCTGAGTAAAATTAAAAACTATCCAATTTTTTTGTTTTAAATGTTTTCTCAGGATGTGGGCATTTCTGGCAAGACTGGAACTTATTGTCTGTTCCTAGTCAATTACGGCTGACTGGTTTGCAAGGTTACTTTTGAAGTCAATCATACAGGTGTCTGACTGGAGCTCAGAAAAGGAGGACACTTTTCCCTCCCTAAATAAACATCAGAGAATCAATTTGGTATCTTTTAGTATTGCCACCACTTTATGATCACTATCAGCTCTTTTAATAAAACAAAGAACTGCAGATGCTGGAGATATAAAACAAAAGCAGAAATGACTGGAAAAATTCAGCAGGTTTGGCAGCATAAGAAATGCTTAAGTCCAGTGACCTTTCTTCATCAGCTTTTTAAAGTTGGTTTCAAATTTGGAAATTGCCATGGTGAGATATGAACACACTAACTCTTCAACCATTAGGTACATGTTTCATTTTATTCTTTCATGGGATGTGGTTATCGCTGGTTAAATTAGCATTTATTGCCCATCCCTAACTGTCCTTGAGAAGGTGGGTTGCTGTCTTGAACCATTGTAGTCCTTGCTGTAGTGCTGCAAGGGAGGGAGTTCCAGCATATAGACCCAGTCACAGTGAATAAATGGCGATATCATTCCCAATCAGAATGGTGTGTGCCTTTGGGTGGAGCTTATGGTTAGTGGTATTCTCATGTCTCTGCTCCCCTTGTCTATCTAGGGGACAGAAGTCGTATGTTTGGAAGGGGCTGCCATAGGAGCTCAGTGAGTTGTTGCAGTGCATCACATAGATGGTACACTCTGTGCCTCAGTGGTGGACAGAATGAGTGTAGCAGGGTGCCAATGAAGCAGACTGCTTTGTCTTTGATGATGCCAAACTTATTGAGTAGTGTTGCAGCTGTACTCATCTCTCAAAGTGGAGAATATTCCACTGCACACCTGACTTAGACCAAATGACTATAAGACATAGGAGCAGAAATTAAGCCATTCAGTCCATTCAATCATGGCTGATAAGTATCTCAACCCCATTCTCCAGCTTCCTCCCCGTAATCTTTGATTCCCTTGATACTCAATAACCTATCTATCTCAGTCTTAAATATCCTCAATGACTTGGTCTCCACAGCCTTCTGTACCAGTGAATTCCATAGATTCACCACTCTCTGGCTGAAGAAGTGTCTCCTTATCTCCATTTTAAAAGGTCTTCCCTTTTCTCTAAGGCTATGCCTTGTGCTTTATGGATGGTCGACTGACTTTGAGGAATTGGGAGATGAGTTACTCATTGCAGAATTCCCAACCTCTGACCTGCTCTTGTGGCCACAGGATTTGTATGGTTGGTCCAATTCAGTTTTTGAGGAGAAAGTGAGGGCTGCAGATGCTGGAGATCAGAGCTGAAAATGTGTTGCTGGAAAAGCGCAGCAGGTCAGGCAGCATCCAAGGAACAGGAGAATCGACATTTCGGGCATAAGCCCTTCTTCAGGCATAAGCCCTTTTCCAGCAACACATTTTCAGCCCAGTTCAGTTTTTGGTCAATGATAAATCTCAGGATGCTACCATTAGCGAATTGAGCTATGGTAGTATCATTGAATGCCAAGGTTAGATTCTCTTGTTTGAAGTGACCAGTGCCTGGCACTTGTGTGGTACAAATATTACTTGCTACCTATCAGTCCAAACCTGGATATTGTGCAGGTGTTGCTGCTTTAGGATATTCACTCTTTAGTGTCTAAAGAGTCATGAATGATTGTAAACAGTGTGCAATAATCAGTGAACATACACAGTTCTGACTTTATGATAGAAAAGCTGGCTGAGTCTAAAACTCTACCCTGAAGACCTCTTATCATGATGTCCCAGAGCTGAGATGATTGACCTTTAACAAACAGAACCATGTTCCTTTAAGCCAAATATGGTCCCAACCAGAAACAACTTTTTCCCGATTCCCATGTCTGGGCTCCTTGATGCCACCTTGATGTGAGGGACAGTCACCCTCACTTCCTCTCTGTATTTCAGCGTGCGTTTCAATTAAGGCTGTAATATGGTCAGCTGCAGACTCAACCTGGCACTACCCAATCTGAGCACTGAAATAAAAAAGAACTGTGGATTCTGGAGAAACTCAGCAGGTCTGGCAGCATCTGTGATGGGAAAGCAAAGTTAACATTTCAAATCAAGTGTCCCTCAAAGGTTTTGCTTGTTCGAAACTGAGAACTAGCAAACAGGTTATTGCTCAGCAGGTTCTGCTTGATGAGACTATTGGTGACACCTTTCATCACTTTGTCAATTATTGAAGCTAAACTGATGTGGCAGTACTTGTCTGGTGTGGACAAGTGTGGCTGTATAAAAGAAGGAAACACCTTGCATTTTTATAGTGCCTCTTCATGATCTCTGGATGCTTTGAAATGCTTTCACAGCTGATGAAGTAGTCATTGAAATGTAATCACTATCGAAAGGCAGGAAAAGTGGCAACCATTTGCACACAGCAAGATCCCACAGGCAACAGTGTGATAATGGCAATGATAATGGGTTTAACTGATGTGAGTTGGGAATAAATATTAGTCAATGGACTGGAGGAAACTTCAATGCTTTTGTGTGAAATAGATCAGTTGGTCCTTTTTACATCTGGAACCGTACTTTAACATCTCAAATGAAGTACAGCTCCCTTAACCGTGCAGCACTCCTGTATTATGTCCTTGAAGTAGCTATCTCAAATTTGTGAAGTAGTCTGTGGAGTGGGACTTTTACTTTCAATCTTAGGGTGGTACTGGGCCCTGATGTGCAGAAACTTCAAATGTAGCAGCCATCATCTGATTTTATTTCATTGCACATATTATTTTAAAAGAAGGAAGCTTGAACCTGTGTCCTCGACTTGTCATCTTGCAATGGTTTTGCACCAGCATCCAGTCAGGTAGGACTGCTCTCATCTGGTCCCATTCTGATGCATCTCATTTTAGCCAGAGTCAATTGTAATGTCTTCCCATCCTGCTTCAGAACTGTTACCTCGATTGCAAGGCAAAGAGATGCAGTTGGGCAGCTAAGCAATGGAGAAGCGATAGCCTAGTGGTATTATCACTAGACTATTAATCTAGACCCAGGTAATGTTGTGGGGACCCAGGTTTGAATCCTGCCATGGCAGATGATGAAGTTCGAAATCAAAACAAAAAGAATCTGGGATTAAGAGTCTAATGATGTCCGTGAATTCATTGTCCATCGACAATTGTTGGGAAAACCCATTTGGTTCACTAATAACCTTTAGAGAAGGAAACTGCTATCTTTACCTGGTCTGGCTTATATTTGCCTCCGGACCCACAGCAATGTGGTTGACTCTTAACTTTGGCAATTAGGGATGGGCAATAAATGCTGGCCTACAAAAAAAAGGTGGCTTTGCAATGAACACCAAAAAACAATTACTTCAGCCATTCTTGGTATTGAATTGGGAGAAATTTCTGCTCATCCAGTACTGGATATCAGATAAGCATTCTGATAACTTGGCAGAAGTGGAGGGGCTGAGAGAGGTAGCGGTGAGTTCAGGCTGGGTTCAAATTTAGATCAGTGTACCTATGATAATGAACGTTGTGCCTTTGGATAACATCATTGAGGGGCAGCATGTAGGTGCGTCATAAATAAGGGGGGGTTTCAAAGACTATTTAACATATGCACAATTTCCAGTAATAATTACTTGGTAGCACCCAACAAGAGAACCTGTTTGGTTTGTCCCTTCTCTAGTATGGTGGGGGTGATTTCTCTATGATCCTAGACCCACCACTACTCTCTGGCGATCAGTGTAGATACTGAAGGTGCTTATCAAAATGCTGCTCTGAACAACCCTCCAGGAGGTGTAAAGGAACCAACTATAGATAAAGGCAGCAAGAGCCAGCTGCCCACATTTAACACCTGAGCATACTAAACTGTCACATGGACCTTCACAATAATGTTATAAAACAACATTTGGACAATTTGAGTGAGTGAGTAGGTAAATGCATTGCCGATGCAGTATAATATGAATAAATGTAAGGTAGCAAAAACAGGAAGGCAGATTATTACCTGAACAGCAATAGATTGAGAAAGTTGGAGATACAATGAGACCTGGGTGTACATCGTACACCACTCACTAAAATTAAGTGCACAAGTGTGGTGAATGGTAGAGGAAATTCAAGTACAGGAGCAGGGATATCTTGCTGCAATTATACAGGGCATTGGTGTAGCCATACCTGGTGTATTGTGTGCAGTTTTGCTCTCCTTATCTGAGGAAGGATGTTCTGGCAATAAAGAGAGTGCAAAGAAGGTTTGCCAGATGGATTCCTAGGATTGTAGAACTCAGGTATGAAGAGAGACTGGATTGATTAGGAATATAGTCACTAGAATTTCCGAGGATGAAGGGGGATCTCTTAGAAACTAATACAATTCCAGCAGGTTAAATGTAGGAAAGATGCTCCTGACGACCAAGGTGTAGAGAACCAGGGGTCGCAGTCCAAGGATATGGGGTGGGCCATTCAGGGCTGAGATGACGAGAAACATTTTCTCTCAGAAAGTGGGGAGCCTGTGTAATTCTCTGACACTGAAAGCAGTTGAGACCAAAATTTAGAATTTTTTTGAGAAGGAGTTAAACTTGGTTCTTGGGGCTAAAGGAATCAAAGGATCTGGGGAGAATTTGGGAACAAGGTATACGAATATACTGATATACGAATGTCTGACTTAGGAATACTTGTACTTACAAACGTGAATTTATACAGGGGTGAAATTTTAAATATCTGACATGTGACCATTTCCTGTTCCAGTTTCCTAAAAACCGTTCCTTTATATTGTCCTGAGTTGTGTCTCAACTTGCGTACAAATCAACTTGTGAACGGACTCCAGAATGGAACCCATTTGCAACCCAGGCATTGCCTGTATTGAGTTGGATGATCAGTCATAATACATTGAATAGACTGAAATGGCCGAACGGCCTACTCCTGCTTTCTATGTTTCTCTGCTTTTATTTGACAAAGATCTACGAAGGTGAGATCAAGGATGAAGCACAAAAAGCTTGGTCTAATGCATTGGCTCTAGAGGACATCTGAAAGGAGGAAGGAGAGAAGTGAAATAAATTGGAGAAAAGTAGAATTTTAGTCAGCTTCATGTTTAGGGAGCTGAAGGCAGGGCTAACAATTGGTCAGTGGTCAAGCGTTTGAAATCAGGGATCCACAAAAGGCCAGAATTGAATAACACTTTATCCCATTTGGCTTTAATCATGGGAGTTCCTTCCAGGGCCTCCTATCTGGGCCCTCAGCTGCACCCTGACCTGAGACCAGCAGCCCCCGCCCCTGTATTATCAGGCTTTGGGCCCTGATGTCCTTGTGCCCTGGTTTCTTCTGCCTCAACTTCTACATGGAAGTGTGAGAAGCTCAATATTGGGTGCAACTCTTGTGATATTGTCCATGTGTTCCCTCAGCACATCGTATCACCATGTAGCTACAAGGGTTAAGCGACGAGTCTCTCTGATGCAATATTTCTTCAGCTGACTGTACAGTTAAATTGGTCCAAAGATTTGTCAGAAAATGTAAGCTGCATAATCTTCTGAAGGATTATTAGAGTTGAGTGATTCAAGAAGCTTTAAAATATTCAGGGTACGAAACAAGAGTTCAGAAAGCTCAGTGGTATAATCAGGAGCTGAGTGAACATAGGTATAGGTAATTCCTTGAGCCTGTTTCACTCTTCAGTGCGATCATGGCTGAGCTATGGCCTACATCTACCTCCCTGCCTTTGACCCATATTCCTCAATACATTTGCTTAATTAACTCTCTCAAATTTAAAAATAAAAACTGATTCAGCATCCACTGCCACTTATGGAAGATAGTTCCAAACCTCTACCACCCATTGTGTGTGGAAGTGCTTCCCGAATGATCTGGCTCTAATTCACAGTCTACACCCCCTAGCTGTAGAATCTCCATCCAGTCCGTTCCTGTTCATACTGTCTATTGAAGACATTGATCAGATCACCCCTCACTTTCTAAATTCTAGAGAATGAGAACCTAATTTGTAAAATCTCACCTCAGGGTATAACCCCTGATGCCCAGATGTCGAACTCTAAGTATATTGTGATTTCACTTATTTTTAGCTGGGAATCGTTTGAAATTGTTATTGCTGGGAAAACAAACCGTTTTGAGGATCTAATATTTACACTAAATGTTCCAGTGCTTCTTTGAGCAAAGTTAGAGCCATTCACACTAATCAGCCTTGGACAAGCAGCATCTGCTGCATTGATGTAGCCTCACCTCCCTTTCCCCTTTTATTTTTGTTGTTCAAGGCTTGTGGCACCACTGGAAAAGCCTGTATTTATGCCCCATCACTAATTGCCCTTGAACTGAATGACTTTCTAGGCCATTACAGAAGGCAGTCAAGAGTCCATCATATAGCTGTGGGTCTGGAGACATGTGCTGGCTGAATTAGATAAGGGTGGTCCACGAGGAGGAAACCAGTGAACCAGCTGAGGTTTTACAACAGTCATTTCATCGTTGCCATTCCTCAAAATAGGTTTTAATTCCAGATATGTTCAATTTGTCAATTCAATTCTGTCATGGTGGGATTTGAATGTGTTTCCCCAAGGTTTTAGCCCGGGTCTCTGGATTTAACCATTCCTGTAACATAGCCACTATGGCACCCTTTTCTCTTACTACACACAAGTCATCTCATGGCTTTGTAATGAATTTTGGCTCTGCCTGAGGAATGGAGTTTGGGTATTTACTTTCCTGGCGTAATGCTGATGCCTTCTTCAGTTTTAGTGTCCAGGCACACTGTCTGGGAGGGAACAACTGGGAACATTTATTGAGCAAAGGAAAGAGGAAGTTGCACAGATGGTCTTGATCATGGAGATAAAGAGTCCACAAGCTCCTTAGATTTGGCCTGTTTCTCTCTTTCCACATTCACATAAATCCTCTCAAATCTCAGCTTTGTGGGCAAGATGTTGTGCAGTCCTCTGCTTCCTAGCTCAGCACCTGCTGTCCTGTTTGTGGACCACCTTGAGAAGTTTCTTTGTCAATGATGATATTGTGGTGAGTAACTACTTTGATCGTGACAAGTTTACAACAGCAATTTGCATTTAAATAGCATCTTTGACAATATCAAATTATGGTGCCTTTTAATGAGGTAAAACTTACCAGGGTGCTTCACAGGAATGCGTCCAAACTATCCTGAAGCAAGGGAGTGCATACTGCCGACCCTGATCAACATTTATCCCTCAGTCAATATCAACAAGACTATATTGTCTGGTCATTGTCACATTGCTGGTTGTGGGAGGTTAATGCATGCAACTTAGTGACCCCATTTCTTACGTTGTAAAAGTGACAAACTCCAAAACCCCATGTTTCTCCCCACTCAGATGCTTTGAAAGTTTCCAAGGTCATGAAAGATACTGTATCAATGTGAGTCTTACTTTCTTCAGGGTAGCTGATGTAATCATGGTGAGGTGTGCACATTAGTGGTGCAGCCCAGCCTGAGAAATGGCAAATAGAATTATGCTGTAGCTTTTGAGTTGGTGTGTGTGTGTGGAGGAGGTCGTGCAGATGTTAGCAATTTTGAAGACAGCCTAGACTTTTCCAGACATTGTGTGTCAACCGGGATGAACCAGCAGGTCATACAGATTTGACAGTTCTCAGATGTTTTAAGCACATGAAAGAATCCCATTTGTATAACACTACCTGATGTGTTAACTATGTCTCCCGCAAAAATAGCTGAGTGAAAACTCTTTGTATGGTAAGACATGGTGCATTGACTGATGAAAAACAAAATCTCTGCAAATTCCCCCTTTACAGCACATCCAGCACAACTGTATGTTTTATATTGTTCCCCAAGACTTTCTGTGAAAAGGGATCTAGTGCATTTTTCAAATAATAAAAGATATTCCTCTGTTTACTGAGGCATGAATGAGAGCTTGGGAAGCTTGCTGGGTCCAATATTATTAGTTTTTAGAGTCAAAACCATGAAGTGAATTTGCAACAGGGTTTGAGTTGAGTCAAAATTAAAGTCTTCCCTGTTGACCACTGTGTGAAAGGATACATTTTTCTCTAAACTTGTGTTTACTTGATCTAAGATGAGCCTTAGGCCTGTTTACATTTGGGAAGTCAATTCAGATTTTGATTTAATTAGCTGTCTTGATGGAGTAGGTGCTTGGGGGAGGGGAAGCCCTCATCAAGGTCTTACTGTATAAATTGTTCATTAAACTGGCCGGAGCCATGTTTGTTTGTTCAACTCTTTGTGTTGGCTGTTTGTTTTGCTTGATAAGAGATTTGGAATGGCGATTGCCAGTGCTTGAAAGGAGGACTGTTTACCTTAATCCAGTCCTTTCATGTTTGCTTCCAACTCGGGCATCAACTCAGATTGCAGAATTTAGGTGAACTGACCCTTACGAAAAGAGACTGTACAAATGGAACAAGTGAGTGAGTGGTGCTGTTGAACTCTCGACATCATGTGGTTTAGAGATTTCAATCTTATTCTCCCCCTTTGAATTTGGGTTTTGAAACACGACAAACTTTGCGTTTTTTTTGACGAGGAACGGGGAAAATTTGGAGCACTAATGGACTGAAATGTTTTTGTAATCGACCTTCTACCCAATCCATTTGGCAGGCACTCTACTAATACTGGGTGTTCCAAATAAAGTTTTCTTCTGAAAGACTCAACAAACCACTCAATTATATCAAACTGCTACAGATACCAGATGCCCAGACTGAGAAGGCCACTCACTCCCACCATCTCGAGGGCACTTGGGGTTAGTTAACTTGCCAGTTTTGGCGGTGTCCTACATAAAATGAAAAACAATGTAAAGTAGATGAAGGGCTGGGCCGACATTGGAGGTTATCACCAGGATGAAAGAAGTGGGAAAGCTGTTTGAGATAAATGATTAGATGCCCATTAAATGAAAATTAGCTCCACTATCAGTACCTTTCAAATGGACAAATCTATATAATCTTATACAATCATATAGATGGCTTTGATGAAAGATGTGCTTCATCTTATGTATGTGATGCCTTGAGTTGTGGAAACAGATGCATCTTTGTAAGTCTGCAAACTCTCTTTATATGAGAGTTATCAGGCAGAATGCATGTAAGTGGTGAATGTGAACTTTGGCTGTGTTTTTACATCAACAAATGTGCATTATGTGAGTTGAAAAGACTATGTCATTAGTGGCTTGGGGCCACTTGATGCATCACTTTTGAAGGGGGTTTGGGGTTAGAATTTCCAAGAGCAGCTCTTTGTCATGCTCCTGGCTTGCGATTTTTCCATCCATTTATAATGATAGGATAGAAATCTGTGGGTTGCACAAGTGTAAATTTGCCATTTGCAATGTGCCAAGGAATTGTTTTGGCATTTTTGTCTTTGTTGTTTGGCATATTGTGTACATTGTGGTGAGATGTTAAACCCTAACATGAGATAATGACAGACAGCAGCAGAAAGTTCTAACACATAGTTTAATGTTTTCCTTGTTGGCTTGCGGAATTTGGGAATGTATAGCTTGTTTAAAAGTGCACCATAACACAGGCGAGTTAGGACTTATAGTCTAATATAAATAAATAAACCTACCTAGTGATGTTGACCATTTCTAACTCCTCTGAGCAAACCAAATTTGTTCATATAGACATCGAGTTAAAGTGACAACACAGATACTCAAATAAAGCCCTGGGGCCATTGGTTTAAATGTCACTTTGGGAGCTGGTAGAATTTAAATTCAATTATTAATCTGGAATTGCAAACTAATCTCAGTAATGATGTCCATGACGAATATTATAGATTGCCATAAAACTTAAATGGTATTGGGACTGTTGTGGTGCAATGATAGTTTCCTGGTTGAATTGAATTGAATTTATTGTCACGTGTACCAAGGCACAGTGAAAAGCTTTATCTTGCGAGCAATAAAGGCAGATCACACAGTTAAGTAACATAGATAAGTAAATGATCGATAAACAGCGGCAAAAACAAAAACACAGGTACAGGTGAATGTTAAGAGTTTGTGAGTCCATTCAGTATTCTAACAACCGAAGGGTAGAAACTGTTTCAAAACCGGCGTGTGTTCAGGCTTCTGTACCTTCAAGTCCCATCTGCTCCAGAGGTTTGTGGTAGTTGATGAGAAATATCGGAACACATTTGGTTCACTGATGTTCTTTAGGGAAGGAAATCTCTCATTCTTAGTCAGTCTAGCACACATGTGACTCCAGACCCGTAGGAAGGTGGTTGACTATTGGCTGCCCTCTGAAATGGTTGTGCAAGCCATTCAGTTTGAGAGCATTTAGGGATGGTCAACAAATATTGGCCTTGCTGGTGACATCCACTTGTAAAGTCTTGCGCCTCTAACCCAGCTCGGATCGGTCCCTCATATTGTAGTGTAGACAGGGGAGGAGTCAGAGATATCAGCCATCCTTGGACCTTAGAAAGCCCTTAAGGGTCCAGTTAATGGCAGGGGAAGGTAAAGGTTGGGTGGGTGTCCTAACTGCTTTCACTGGGCAATGTGCTGTCTGGAAAGAAGTGGGAAACCTCCTTTGTGGGGGAAGAGGGTTGTCCTTTGCTCACCAACCAATCTTCCTTTCTCTCCTTAAACAATGCATCCTTTTTCCATGTGACTACTAATTCCGAATAATTGTTTTGTGGAGTTCTCTTCACCATGGAAATCAGCATAACTGATCTGCAATTGCTGGCTTATCCTTACAATCTTTCTTGAACAACTGACTGTACGCAGCTTTAAAATTGCTCACGACCAGCATTCAAGAGTAAAAAGTAAGACTTGCATTTCTCTGGCATTTTTCATTTCGCAATCAATAGTGTACCTTTGAAGTGTAGTAACAATGTACAGAATCATCATTTTCAACTTGGCCAAGCTGGAACCAAAATGCATCAACTTGGCTTCCCTCCTCTGTGCTCTATACCCAATGTAACGTGTTCCCGAAATTGACACCAGAGTAAGTCAGAGGTTGTTCATTTAAAGTTTTGTATCCTGATTAGTTTGCAAAATGATGTAGGACCTGTTCATGTTGGAGTCATGAGATGTGGGCAGTGACAAGGTCCACAGACATTACCGTTTCCTAATTGCTGTTGATCTAAGGATAATTCAGATGTACCTGTGTTGATGTGGGTCTGGAGTCAGATCAGGTAAAGATTGAAGAGTAGATTTATTTCTCTAAAAAGAAGTTAGTGAACCTGATGGGTTTTTACAACAATGGACAATAGTTTCATGGTCAGCATGACTGTGTATAACTTTCAATTCCAGATTCATTACGTAGTTGAGTCTAACTTCCATCAGCTGCCATGGTGGGGTTTGAGCCTTAGTCCCAGGAGCATTAACCTCAGCTTCTGGATTAGTAAATTCAGTGACATGATCACTATGCCACTATTTTTGTCCATAGTTCATATGTGTCCATAGTTCAATTCCCACATTGGCTGAAGTTACAAGGGAGGCCCTGTCTTCTCAACCTTTTCCCTTGCCTGAGGATTGACCCTCAGGTTAAACCACTCTTTGATGAAAAAGCAATCCTATAGTCCTCTGACTACAGTGACTTTCTGCACTCAGCAGCCTCTGAGAGTATATACCTGAGTACTTGCAGTGGTTTGCAGTGTGCTGTGTAGACAGATAGTTTTCATTTGCGGAGGTTTTCCACTCCGCATTGCGAGCATGATTATTTTGATTAAGCACAACACTGAGTGTTCAGAAAGCACTGAAATACTGTGAAGGACCTGACTGCTCACTTGCCTGGAGTGTTCCTGTGGTTTATCTTCTCCTTTCAACCCCAACTCTTTGATTCTGACGATTGCAAGTATCTCCAAACCATTTGCCGAACACGCCACCGATAAAAGCACCGCAGCGTTGCGTCTGTTTCCCATTAGTTTACGTTGCAGCACATTTTTTTAGCACATAATAAATTACTCAACCTTTAGGAAGCCTTTCTGGACTCTTTGCAGTGATAGTGATTTAAGGCAGTGATCATTTCTCATGCCACAACTGAAGAAAATGTTTAATTTTACTTGTGACTCACAAGTCGAATGTAAACATAAAGCAAAGATTTTAATAGTTTTGGGAAGGACTGTGTTCTACTTTGAAATTGTTTATTACTCACCTTGCCTTTTGGGTTTGTCTTCAACATCCGTAACTTCTGGAGGGGTTTTGTTTTTGTCTAAGCCTTAGGACCCTGACGAGGATGATCAGGCCCTGGGGAATTCGTGAGGTGGAATTTGTGAGGTGGAATTTCCTGGTGTCCATTCTCTTTGTTGTTATAACTTGTTGGAATTCATTGATTTACCAGCATGCTATTCTCATATGTCAAGAGAAGCGTGTTTTTCTGAGGAACGTAGAAATTTATGATTAAAACAACCTCAGGTTGTATCTAGATTTTCTACTATCCTGGGAGTGACGTGATACAATGATAACCGTTGATAGCAATTCAGATCAACCAACTTCCATTGATTACTTCATACCAGTCTGGATCGAAGACAATGGAACCACCCAGTCATGCAGAGGTTTGGAACCAAAGTCATTACCTTCTTCATCAGCCACCAACACTTATGACCCATTGTGTCTCAGATTATGAAGTCATGGTTTGGTCCAATGATAAAAAAGACTGTCACTCATCTCCTGCTGGCTTTCTACTTGATTCAGAGTTTTCTAATTCTTCCTTATTTATTATGAAGCATGTTTGAAAGCTGGCCAACTCACCTCAAGCTTGTAGAGGTGTCAGCTCGGTTCAGTTGGCAATACTTTTGCCTTTAGTGTTAGTTGTGAGTTCAAACCCCACAGCAATGAAGACATTGAGTATGATTTGATGGGGCCACTGGGATGCAGTGCCTTGTGAGGAAGCTAAAAGCAAGAATTAGAAGGAGGATTTGAACCATCTACATGATCAACGTTGGGGATCAGAGTAGGCCGGTTGATTAATTCTGTTTCTCCTACAACTGCGTGAAATGAAAACTCATTGAATCACTGCTCCTCCAAATTTACGTGAGACCTTCATGCTGAAATCAGTGAGGAACTTGATTTATTATTAGCTCAAGGTGGCATGAGGGTAAGATCCACTGTTCAAATCACAGGTGAATGGCAGTCTTTGTTAAACACTGAGAAAAGCAGAGGGCAGTATATGTCAACCGGGACTGTTGATAGAGGCAAGAGTGAAGCAGCCAGGCAGGGAGTTCCTCGAATGTAGAGTCACAGAGTCATAGAGATATACAGACCCTTTGGTCCAACCTGTCCATGCTGACCAGATATCCCAACCCAACTTAGTCTCACCTGGCAGCGCCCACCCCATATCCCTCCAAACCCTTCCTATTCATATACCCATCCAGATGCCTTTTAAATGTTGCAATTGTACCAGCCTCCACCACTTCCTCTGACAGCTCATTCCATACACGTACCACCCTCTGCATTGCCCTTTAGGTCTCATTTATATCTTTTCCCTCTCACCCTAAACCTAAGCCTACGCCCTCTAGTTCTAGACTCCCCAACCCCAGGGAAAGGCCTTGTCTATTTATCCTATCCATGCCCCTCATGATTTTATAAACCTCTCAACTGCTGATGCTTCAGGGAAAACAGCCCCAGCCTGTTCAACCTCTCCCTATAGCTCAAATCCTTCAACACTCCCAACATCCTTGTAAATCTTTTCTGAACCCTTTCAAGTTTCACAACATCCTTCTGATAGGAAGGAGACCAGAATTACATGCAATATTTCAAAAGTGGCCTAACCAATGTCCTGTACAGCCGCAGTATGACCTCCCAACCCCTGTACTCAATACTCAGACCAATAAAAGAAAGCATACCAAATGCCTTCTTCACTATCCTATCTACTTGCGACGCCACTTTCAAGGAGTTATGAACTTGCACTCCATGCTCTCTTTGTTCAGCAACTCTCCCTAGGACCTTACCATTAAGTGTATAAGTCCTGCTAAGATTTGCTTTCCCAAAATGCAGCACCTCGCATTTATCTAAATTAAACTCCATCTGCCACTTCTCAGCCCATTGGCCCATCTGATCAAGATTCCATTATAATCCAAGGTAACCTTCTTCGCTGTCCACTACACTGCCAATTTTAGTGTCATCTGCAAACTTACTAACTATACTTCTTATGCTTACATCCATATTAGTTATACAAATGACGAAAAGTAGAGGGCCCAGCAACGATCCTTGTGGCACTCCACTGGTCACAGGCCTCCAGTCTGAAAAACAAACCTCCACCATCACCCTCTGTCTTCTACCTTTGAGCCAGTTCTGTATCCAAATGGCTGGTTCTGCCTGTATTCCATGAGATTTAACCTTGCTGACCAGTCTCCCATGGGGAACCTTGTCGAACACCTTACTGAATTCCATATAGATCATATCTACCGCTCTGGCCTCATTAATCCTGTTTGTTACTTCTTCAAAAAATTCAATCAAGTTTGTGAGACATGATTTCCCACACACAAAGCCATGTTGACTATCCCTAATCAGTCCTTCCTTTTCCAAATACATGTACATCCTGTCCCTCATGATTCCCTCCAACAACTTGCCCACCATCGACGTCAGGCTCACTGGTCTATGATTGGTCTGGAAGAATGGAGGTGGGATTGATGGGGCATGTATCCCTTGGATTTGGTTCCTCTGGTCCGGCCTGGGACAGTCAGCAGCAAGACTCTGATCCATTGCAATCTCTTTCACTGCAACCCAGGTGATGTCCAGCTCTTGAAGGCCCCACCTTAAATGTTCTCTGTTGGGCTTCATTTGGCCAACCCTCTCTCCTTTTCCAACCTGGTGGTGCCCATTCTACTGCTAATTTAGAATTGCAAAGAGTTTGCTTTCTGCTGGAGGACTGTGTGCACTTCTGGTTGCCCTGCTGTAGGAAGGATATTATTACATTGGAGAGGGTGTAGCAATGATTTACCAGGATACTGCTGGGTATGGAGGGTTTGAGTTATGAGGGGAGGCTGGATAGCTTGGAACTTTTTTCACTGGAGCTTAGGAAGTTGAGGGAAGCCCTTCTAGAAATGTATAAAATCATGAGTGGCAGGGATAATATGAACAGCCATAGGGTAGGGGAGTTCAAAGTTAGACAGCATAATTTTAAGGTGAGAGGAGAAAAATTTAAAAGGCACCTGATTGGCAACTTTTTCACACAGAGGGTGGTTTGTAAATAGAATGAACTGCCAGAACAAGTGGTTGATGCAGGTACAGCTGCAACATTTAAAAGACATTTGGACAGGTACACGAGTAGGGAAGGTTTAGACAGATATGTGCCAAAAGCAGGCAAATGGAACAAGTTTAGTTTGGGAATCTCAGTCCGCATGGATGAGTTGGACCGAAGGGTCTGTTTCTGTGCTATTTGTGTCTATTTGTGTGACCCTGCACCATCCCCTTTCCTTTGATCTGCTTCTTGCCTGCAGAGTCTGGTGTTTGTGCAGGGGCTCTTTCACAGCCACATGGTGCTGCACTGTCACTGTCTGAGAGTTGAGTTGCCCATGCCCTACTGTGTGACTACCCGTGGCTCCTTCCTGGTACTTAAAGTAACATTAAACTCTGTGTGCACCAGTCGGCAGCACACAAACAGCAAGTGACACAAGACTCTGCCTCTGTCATCAGGAATTGTGCCTCATAGTTTAACTTCTGTATGTTGTGTCCTGACCTAGATGTCAATGCCTCATGTAGAAGCCCCACTTTGCTGTAAAATTAAGTGACACTGGGGGTTTGGAATAGAGTACAGGAATCTTGTCAAATTCCAAACCTATAAGTGAGGAGTCCTGAGGTAGATTTACTGCTGGGACCAGGGAGTCAAACATGGAATTTGTCAACTATGCAGAACAAAGGCGTTTTATCTTTGCTTACACTCTCCTGCCACCTACCTCCCCTTGAAAACACAGGCAATGGGACTTTATTCTCCTAATCTAGAAAATGTTTCCAAATTAATCTGGAAAATGTGTCTAATATTTGGGCTCCCACCCAATATTTAATCACACGGGTGTTCATGGAGTTATGAGGTTTTTAGAAGGGCATGTTCAATTTCAGCTTTAATTAAAAATGAAATATGTATATTTTTGGCAGCTTGCCAGCATCTCCAGAGATCTGAAACACCCAACTTTCAGCAATCGTTTGAGATTGATGTGATTGAAAAGAGTTGCTATGAGGAATGTGAGTGTAATGTCATAACTAGTTCTCCATAAGATGAGGAAAGTGATTTAGTGTTGTCAGTTAAAATGATCTGTGTTACAATTTTTTGGTCAGGTGAGAGGAGAAGTGCTCAGCCAAGTTGGAAGATTTTATTTCAGCTGTAAATCTCTCTCCCTGCTTCCGGGTGGCAAATGTTCAGCAGGTAGTTGGTTCGATTTGTCCTTTCACTTCTTGTTTCTGTGTTTCTCACCAGGGTCTGGGTTCAATACGGGGCTTGAATACCAAAATCAAGCTAACTTTCCAATCCAGTACTGAGCTGGGGCTCACTATTTGAGATGTAATCTTTCAGGTGAGATGTTAAACTGAGTCCCTGTCTACCTCTTGAGGCAGACGTCAAAGAGCCGCTGGTGCTATTTTGAAGAGTAGGGTTGCTCTCCCAAATGTCCTGGTCAGTATTAATCCCTCAATCAGTTATTGCCAAATCGAAAAAAAAAGCAACATATTATTTAATCATGATCACATTGTGTTTTGGGAGCTTGCTGTGCATACATTGATGCTATGTCTCCTACTATGAGGGGTAGTGGGAGGGGAGGTTAACTCATTTAGTTGAATGACTAGTTTGCAATGCAGAGTGATGTCAACAGTGCACATTCAATTCCCGCACTGGCTGAGGTCACCATGGCGGAATCTTCTTCTCGACCTCTCCCCCGCCTGAGGCATGGTGACCCTCAGGTTAAACCACCACCAGTCATCTCTGTTCGATGAGAGGGCAGCCCAATGGTCCTCTAGGATTACAGCAATTTTACTTATATTAGCTTTGACGTCAGTGAGTGTGCTTTATAGTGCTTGGAAATGTATAGATGCAAGACTTTCCATTCAACACCATTTGGTCTTCCTTTGCCTTTTTTTATACTGTGATGGTTGTCATTGCTTTAAGAGTGAGATGCTTTTGCACAGCATAAATATTTAATTATTTAGAATAAATCTTTACATATATGCTCGTGGGCTATCTGCTTTATCCATCCATCTCACATTTTTCACGTTTTGATGCCATTTGGTGTTACAGATTATTCTTTAGATCTGGAGACTAACATGTATATCGAGGTGCCCTCACATATTTATAGGCTGATGGTCATACATCTACTTGTAGCTGTCTTGCCTTGGTGTTAGCTCATACCCTTGAGCAGAGACGTGAGTAGATAATCCAGGCTGACATTTCAGTGCAGTACTGACGGACTGCTGCAACGCTAGAGGTGCTGTCGATTGAATGAGGTGGACTACGTTTCAAATGGACATAATTGTTTGTAAGGAGTTGCAGTCGTTGATGAGTGAAAACCCTCAAGGAAATTCCTGTCTACTGAGGGTGATGGACAGGCAAACCTGTCCTTAAAAGCCATGGGTTTAAATGATGGAAAAATACAGATATTCTTGATAGCCTTTGTAGGATTTAGAATGTGAATATAAAACCAACCACTGGGATGTTAAATGGAAAAAGAATGCAGAAACCTGAAATACGAAAAGATTTGGGGGTTCTTGTGCATGACTCACAGAAAGCAAGCACACAGGTGCAGCAGGTAATGAGGAAGGCTAATAGAATGTTGGCCCTTATTTCAAGGGGGTTGGAGTCTAAGAGTAGGGAAGTCTTATTGTAACTGTACAAGGTGCTGGGGAGACCACATCAAGAGTACTGTGACCAGTTTTTTTTTTAGATTAGATTACTTACAGTGTGGAAACAGGCCCTTCGGCCCAACAAGTCCACACTGACCCGCCGAAGCGCAACCCACCCATACCCCTACATTTACCCCTTTAACCTAACACTACGGGCAATTTAGCGTGGCCAATTCACCTGACCCGCACATCTTTGTGACTGTGGGAGGAAACCGGAGCACCCGGAGGAAACCCGGGCAGACACGGGGAGAATGTGCAAACTCCACACAGTCAGTCGCCTGAGTCGGGAATTGAACCCGGGTCTCTGACGCTGTGAGGCAGCAGTGCTAACCACTGAGCCACCGTGCCGCCCATGAATTTTGATCCCCTTATTTAGGGAAAGGTATCATTGCATTGGAGCCAGTTCAGAGGAGGTTCACGAGGTTGAGCCGCAGTCTAGAGGGATTGCCTCATGAGCAAAGGTTAAACAGGTTGCAACTCTACTCACTGGAATTTAGAAGACTGAGAGGTGATAGCAATTTTTGAGAAGATTGAAGCTCAGGTGGATGATAAGTATGTAAGTTAGCTCACTGAGCTGGAATGTTTGTTTTCAGACATGTCATCACCATGACTAGGTAACATCATCAGTGAGTCTTTGGTGAAGCACTGATGGTATGTCCTGCCTTTCAATTTATAAGTCTTGGTTTCTTAAGGTGGGTGATGTCATTTCCGGTTCTTTTTTCAAGGGAAGGTAGATGGGATCTAAGTCGATATGTTTAGTGATGGAGTTCTGGTTAGGACGCCATGCCTTTAAAAATTCTCATCCGTGTCTTTGTTTCACCTATCCTAGGATGCGTGTGTTGTCCCAGTCAAAATGGTGTCCTTTGTCTTTATGTATGGCAACTAGTGATAGTGGGTCATGTCTTTTGGTGACTAGTTGATGTTCGTGTATCCTGGTGGCAAGTTTCCCACTTGCTTGTCTGATGCAGTTTCTTTTAACAGTTCTTGCATGATATTTTGTAAATGATGTTGGTTTTGCTGGTAGTATCTAATTGATCCTTTAGGTTCATTAGTCACTGTTTAAGTGTTTTGATAGGTTTGTAGGCTACCATGAGGTGTTCACATTGGACTAAAGAAGATTCTTAAGGGGCTCGACAGGGTAAATGCTGAGAGGATATTTCCCCTCAGAAGAGAGTCTAAGAACGGAGGGCATAGTGTCAGAATTATGGAGTGCCAATTTAAGACTGAAATTAGGAGGAACAAGTGAGGTTGAATGTATTTGGAACCCTTTGCAACAGAGAGCTGTGGAGACACAGTCCTTGTGCATATTTCAACCTGTAACAGACATATTCTTGATCTGTTGGGAAATAAAATGTTATGGGGAAAGAGCAAGAAAATGGATGAGAGGAATGTAGGACCAACCGTGAACCTATTGGATGATGGAGCAGGCTTGAAGGGCTGAATGACCTACGCCTGTTCCTACTTGTTCTGGTCTTCTGACATTTAGTGAGTGGAGAGAGAGGTCCATGGCAATGCTGCATCCCAAGAACATAAGAAAATTTAAACAAACGAATCTGGAGTAGGAGTAAGCCATTCAGCCCATCAAGTCTGCTCCACTGTTGAATAAGATCATGGTTGATCTGATTATTCCACATCATGCATAACCCTGATAACTTCTCACTGTTTTGATGATCAAGAAACCATCTTCATCCTTCTTAAAAATATTCAAAGTCTGTACTCCCACTGCCTTTTTAGGGAAGAGTCACAAAGAATCATGACCTTCAGAGAGGAAAGAAAAAGCATCCTATATCTCACTCGAATTAGTGACATCATACTTGTTAAATTACAGGAAAGAAATTGCAATGGATTCTAAAACCATGCTCCTCTTCCTTTTTTTGTGGAAGTCAGATCAGTTTTCACTACATGCGATGTTGTGAATAATTTCCTGCAAAGTGTAATTTGGAGCAGGCAGAACAATAATATTTTTCCAATTAAGATTACTGTAGTGCAATAACATTGGATTTCCAAAATTCTATACCAATTGTTGTCCCATGGAAGTAGCTTGAGTTATACAGTAGGGCGGCACGGTGGTACAGTGGTTAGCATTGCTGCCTCACAGCGCCAGAGACCCGGGTTCAATTCCCGCCTCAGGCGACTGACTGTGTGGAGTTTGCACATTCTCCCCGTGTCTGCGTGGGTTTCCTCCGGGTGCTCCGGTTTCCTCCCACAGTCCAAAAATGTGCAGGTCAGGTGGATTGGCCATGCTAAATTGCCCGTAGTGTTAGGTGCAGGGGTAAATGTAGGGGAATGGGTCTGGGTGGTTGCGCTTCGGTGGGTCGGTGTGGACTTGTTGGGCCGAAGGGCCTGTTTCAATACTGTAAATAATCTAATCTATGTAAGGTATTGGTAATTGCTGGAATGTCACTGGTGGGATTAATTTGAGAATGAGAAATTGCACAAAAAATTTGAAGGTTTATCACAATGCTCCAGAATGAGAAAAGATAATAGGAGATCATTCAAACTGATGATTTGGAGATGCCGGTGTTGGACTGAGATGTACAAAGTTAAAATCACACAACTCCAGGTTATAGTCCAACAGGTTTATTTGGAAGCACTAGCTTTCGGAGCACTGCATCTTCATCAGGTTGTTGTCAAGGAGCAGAGCTTCAAAGACTAGTGCTTCCAAATAAACCTGCTGGACTATAACCTGGTGTTGTGTGATTTCTAGCATCATTCAAACTGTCTGTGTTAATCTTGAGTATTTTCTGATTAATCCCTAAACCCGCTGTTTACCTGTAGCCCTGTGCAATGTTTCCCCTTCAAATATTTATGTATTATTACACAGTGGCTGCTATAGAATCTACTTCCATCATTTTTTTTAGGGATTGCTTCCACATCGTAACTTCTGGTGCACCTTTCCTTCCTTCCTGTCTAACTAATCCCTCTCACGATCCTTTTGCTTATTATCTTAAATCTGTCTCCTCTGGTTGCGAACCCTGCTGCCCCTGAAATCACTTTATTTACTCATTAAAACATTTCATGAAGTTGGATGTCCCTAGTAAATGGCACCTTGATCTTCTTATCCCAGCTTCTTCGGTATTTCCGGGGGAGTCCACAACTAGAGCATGTAGGTTTAAGGTGAGAGGGGAAAGATTTAAAAGCGACCTAAGGAGCAACGTTTTCATGCAGAAGTTGTGCGTGTATGGAATAAGCTGTCAGAGGAACTGGTGGAGATTGATACAGTTACAATATTTAAAAGGCATCTGGATGGGTATATGAATAGGAAAGGTTTAGAGGGACATGGGCCAAGTGTTGGCAAATGGAATTAGATTTATTCAGGATATTTGGTTGGCATGGACGAGTTGGAACAAAAGGTGTGTTTTCATGCTGCACATTTCTATGACTGAGGCGCTGGAGTGTTTTGGTGATTTTGTTTTCTGTAACATCTCAAATATGTTTTGTATGATCATGTTCCCGTGAAAGACTATAAAAATCAATGAAATAAATGTCTAGATAATCTGTTTTAAACACCAACTAAGATACCAGAGAGAATGCCCCTGCTCCAGTCTGGGATTGTGCCATAGAATCTTTTACATCCACCTGAGAGGATTTGGTCACAGAGGTAGGTTTTATGAAACAGAGGGCAAATAGGTGTTGATGTCTCAATTGAAAGACAGCAGTGCAACATCCCCTTTGTGCAATACCCAGGATATGCCAACATGGATTATGACATCAAAGACCCAGAATGGAAGTAGAGTTTGCAGAAGCCTGACTCTGAGGGAAAAGTAACTCCTGTGAAGTTGAGGCTGGTATATGGATTGAGACCTTCTGACTGTGCTTTTATTTTGTGAAAGTTGTCTGTTTGTTGTCGGGCTAATTGATTGGACCTACTTGGCCAGTGTGTTCTCTATTGCCATACATGAGCCACATAAGCAAGGAAGTTAGTCATCTCAGCTTAAGGACATCTCTGTATAAGATCCTCCAGGTAGGGTCCTAGGTCTAACCGTGTTCAGCTGCTTCATCAATGACCTTCCCTCCATCATAAGGTCAGAAGTGGAGATGCTGACCTATGATTGCACAATGTTAACTCCTTAGATACCGAAGCAGTTCATGTTCAAATGCCATGATGTGGAGGAGCTGGTGTTGGACTGGGGTGGAGAAAGTCAAGAATCACACAACACCAGGTTATAGTCCAAACAAACCTGTTGGACTATAACCTGGTGTTGTGTGATTTTTAACTATGTTCAAATGCAGCATGGATAATATC
Organism: Chiloscyllium plagiosum; assembly: GCF_037043375.1. Taxonomy (NCBI): domain Eukaryota; kingdom Metazoa; phylum Chordata; class Chondrichthyes; order Orectolobiformes; family Hemiscylliidae; genus Chiloscyllium; species Chiloscyllium plagiosum. Next base: position 13,219,259 of record NW_028270155.1, on the reverse strand, counting down.
CATGCTTAAGCTAACAAGTGGTAAGTAATACTCGCATCACGCAAATGCCTGGCAATGACCATTTCCAATAATTACCGACAATCTAACCACCACCCCTTGACACTTAATTGTGTTACCATCACTGAATCAATATTCTGGGGATTACTATTGACCAGAAACTCACCTGGACTCATTATATAAATGCAGTGGCTACAAGAATAGGACAGAAGCTAGCAATGCTGTGATGAGTAATTCACCTCTTCACTCCCCAAAGACTCTCCATCATCTACAAGACACAAGTCAGGAGTGTGAGGGAATATTCTCCACTTTCTTGGATAGGTACACCTCCAACAACACTAAAGAAGCTCGACAGCATCCAGGACAAAGCAGCCTGCTTGATTGGCACTAGATCCACAAACATCACTCCCTCCACTAGCAGCAGCAGTATGTGCTATCTCCAGGATGCAGGAATTCACTGAAGATCCTTTGACAGCAGCATCCAAACCCACATCCAAATCCACAACCATTTTTATCTAGATGGACAAGGGCAGCAGAGATATGGGAACCCCACCACCTGCAATCTCCTCTCCAAGCCACTCACCATTCGAACTTGGAAATGTATCTCCATTCCTTCACTGTCACTGGATCAAAATTCAGGAATTCTCTACCGAAGGGCATTATGGATCAACCCACAGCAGGTGGACTGCAGCGGTTCAAGAAGGCAGCTCACCACCACCTTCATAGGGGCAACTAGGCAGAGCTGATAAATGCTAACCCAGCCAGTGATGCCCATGTTCCACGAATGAATTTAAAGAAGTGTAACATGCACTCTGAAAGACGAAAAACCAGTCCTGGGAATCAGCAGGGGGTGCCTGTGCTCGCTGATATATGGTCAAAAAATTTTCAAAACACATATTACTCACATAAAAGAGCGGAGAACAGTCACTCACTTCCTTGCTTTAGGAATCTTTGAGAGTTCTTTGTGTATGCAAAATTCTAGCTGAAGTGATATAAAGGAGACAGCAAGTGAGGTTATATCCTACTTGTCAAACTCTTGAGTATTATGAATGCCTTGAAATCTCAAAACTGAAACATGATCGTCTGGAGCATTGTTGGAGGATGTTCTAGGAGGATGCACACAATGGGCCAAATGGCCTCCTTCTATGTCGTTAGAATTCTATGATTCTATGAAAGTAGTATTTCCATACTTTTGCTCATTGACCTGTTTGACCTTGCCCTGTACAATCCTGTTCTTAGTATCCAATTCAAACATGCACAGTAACCAATGGATAGCTACGGTTGGACTTCATGTGATTCTACCCAGATACAGTGCCACCTGAAAGAACTTTGTATTGGTGTCATGGCAAAGATATGGCACTTCAGCACTCATATAAGATCTTCCATATAAGGACGACAGAACTCCGTGCTGGATGTTACTGTTATTTGCCAAATACTTTAAGATGTCCCAAAGAATGAAAGGTGCTGTAGGAAGCCAAGTCCTTTTCTAATTCAAGGTGTAGGAATCACTGTATATGTTGTTTTGAGCAAGGTCTTTCCTGTATGTTGTAATTTGTAACTTAGCTATTATTGTTTAATGACCTTATGCCATATTGCAAGTGGAATGTAGTTCACTTCTGTATCCAAATGACTAAATCAGATTTCAGCACCAGCTCCACCTGGATAAATAGTCAGTAGGGAATGCAATTCCAGAAACATTGTAAAGGATACAGGGAACAAATATTCCTTGTTAGATGTTCATTTCTATGCTATTGGGGATGGGGTGGGGAATAGGGTAAGATTTGATTGGTGGGCTAGTGAGGATTCCTTGGTTACCCTTGCAATGAGAAGGATTAATGCAAACCTTTTTAAAGCTTGGCAATAGATCCTAAACTAGCAGATTGCATATACGATCTGTGAAGATTAAATTCACCACAGTCCCACACTCTCATTAGAGAGAGAGAGAAGTGAGTGAAGGGTCACTGTGCCTCAGATGAGGGGAGAGTTTGAGAAAGAGAGTCCTTCATGGTAACCTCAGTTGGCAGGGGAATTGAACTCACTCTGTTGGCATTAATGTACATTGGAAACCGGATGTCCAACCAACTGTGCTCAAGCTCCTGTAGTTGAGGAGTTTGGGTGGATACGTGAAATGGGGCAATGATTCTCAAATCCTTTTGTTTCAAGAAATCCCCTTTTTGAACTGACTAGTAATCGCTGAAACTCATCTATTGATAAAACTCTATAATCTGCTTAATGTCTGGATGAAGTTGGTACTTTGCCACGTTTTCTTTGAAGAGGATGTGGTATTTGACTATTTTAAAAGGACTCTCTCTCAAATGCCAACCTTCAGCTCGAGTAACCATGTGCATTGTGAATTCTTCCTGCTCCACTTAGCAGTCCTCTTTGGGCACTGTCCTCTGAAGTGAAGGAGACTGTGTCTACTGCTGACAGTGCACTTTACTAGACCAAGCCCATCTCTGTCCATACTGTAAGGGCCGGAGTTGGGGCTATTCACTCGTAGGGTCCAGCTAGGAGAGATTACAGAGTTTATTGCATCCTTGAGAAATATGTATGGGGAGATTGACAGTTACAGCAATGCTATCTTGAAAAGTAGTTTGGAAAGACCATTAAGAGGGAGCAAATGGAATTGTGACTTTTAAGCGTACAGTCACAAGAAGATAGTGTTGAAGTTGTACAAGACCTCTGTTTGGGCATAGTGTGTAGTTATTCTCACCTAATTAAGGAGAGAATTGTAACACAGATAGAATATGGCAAAGATTCCCCATTGGAGGGAAGTCCAAAATCAGAGGTTGTACTTACAATAAAAAGTAAAAATTCCCTTTTTGTTCAGTAGCATTGAAGAGATGGCTCAGGTCGAGGTTATTGGAGGTTATAAGTTAAGATATTTTCCATTCACACCACGGGAACAGGTGGGTCTAGAACCTGGGTGCCTTGGCTCAGAGGTAGGGACACTAATACTATGTAAATAGAGGGGGAGTCTCACTTCCCCAGTTGGCAAATCTGTAACACAGGACTGGTTCAAAAAGGAGGCTTCATGTGTTCTTTCAAAACAACCAAGACCCATGATATTCCACCTGGAGAAACCAGTCCTTAAAAAATTTCAGCAGAAATAGAACAAAGTTCTGAGGCTGTTTGACCAGAATGCCTCAGACTGAGGTCCCTGGGTTACTCTGGTGCAGGAAGTTTGCACCATTGCATTGATGTAGCAACTTTCACATCCTCAGAATGTTCCAAGACACTTACAGATGAGGGAAAAAAAAGACTTAGCTTTCTACATCGTTTTTCATTAGATGTCTCAAAGCACTTCGCATGCAATGAAATATTTCTGAACATGGTCACTATTGTCAGGTAGGAAACTCTGCAGACAATTTGTGTACAGCACCTCCCACTACTAGTAACATGATAACGAACAGATAATCCATTTTGCTGAAGTTGATTAATGGACAAATGTTTGTCAAGATGAATATTTTAAATAAAGTCACAGGATCTTTTGCGTCCACCTGAGAGAAGGCAGTCTTAGCTTCAGTTTGACATCCCATCTGAAGGTGCAAAGCAGAGTGAGAGAGATTTCTGATTAACAAGGGACTGTGGGGCTATGGGGAGCAGAGAGGAAAGTGGAATTGGGGCCACAGCTATGTCAGCTTCTTCTCGAATGGTCATGTAGGCCTGAAGGGCTGAATGGCCTAATCCTACCAGTAGCTTCTCTGTTCTGAGCTTTCTATGCTCAGGACTCTTGGATGGGACTGCAAGCACAGTGTTGTGACATGAAAGTGATGGTGACACCATCTGATCTGTATTTGAAAGAGGAAGAAGATAGAGTTCAGGAGAACTGCTTTCACACTGCTATTCAAACATTAAATATTATTTCACAGCAATGGGGTAACAGACATTGAGGTATGGCAGGTTCTGGTGAGACCTTTTGAGCAGTGAACAATGCCATTGTAGGAATCCCATCATTGGTTGCCTGCAATTTTCCAAGTCTTAAAATTGAAAGGTACATGGTTGAAAAAGAATAGTTATAGCATGTCGGGAAAAGGCAAGGAAACCGTATTAAAGTATATAGTTCACCTGACAAAGGGGCAGTGCTTTGAAAGCTTGTGATTTCCAATAAACCTGTTGGACTATAGCCTGGTGTCATCTGACTTCTGATCAAGTTGAACAGCTTACATTAGCAGGTGCAATCGGCTATAGTTTTTATAATTCTAGAATCAGACGTGTTGATGCATGGTTTTCATTCCAGGCTCTTTTGTGTTTCAATCTCTCATCATTCTTGGACTCTCCTTAAATTAAAATTCTTTCTTGTACACGTGAGGAGGATCCTTACTATGCCTCTCTGTTGCCAACTGGAATTACAATAATTGACTTGGAACGTACCATCTTGACTTCTGGCAGAGAGTAAGCTGCTGGAACTGAAACAATGTAATTGAGACAGTCAAACAAGAAAATGTGTACAGAAGCAGTGTTGACATTCGGGAAATGATCGGACTGTGGACTGTGATCATCATGAGTGCGACTGAATTGGAAATCTGTTTCGCTTTATGTTTCTGCTTGTATTGTTCTTTCAGAAAATGTTTAACACCCTTATTAACATGATTAGCTAAAACAATGAGTTTGAGTTTGATTTATTGTTGTCACATGTATACCATGGTGAAAAGTATTGCTATGCGTGTTATACAAGCAGATCGTACCACACAAAGTGTATCACGGTTGCAGAATAGAGTGCATAATACAGCTGCAGAGAAGGTGCAGAGGTAGATCAGAATTAAAATTTGAGAGGTCCATTCAAAAGTCTGATAACAGCGGGGAAAAGCTGTCCTTGAATGTACTGGTATGTGTCTTCAAACGTTTATATCTTCTATCTGATGGAAGAGGGTGGAAGAGATTTTAACTGGGATGGAAGGATTTTTTGATTATGTTAGATTATATTTTGATTTTAGTAGGTGTATTTCTTGGAACTAAAAGGATCAGAGAATGCGGGAACAGGGGACTGAGTTGGATGATCAGCCGTGATCATATTGAATAGCAGAGCAAGCTCAATGGGCTGAATAGCCTACTCCTGCTCTTAGTCTCAATGTTTCTATTCTGGACCGCAGTACACCCCCAGGGAGAAATAGGAATCAATGAGAGAGCCAGGCCTGACTGAGACAGGCACAGTCTGCCAGAAGCTGGTGATTGGATGCTGTGGGTGAGTGTGTGGCCAATTCATCTGTTTGCTGTGTAGGTGAAATGGGTACGATAACATGGAAAACAAGTTTTTATGTTTCCCAAGCCTTCTTTTCCTTGTCATATAGGCTGTGTATCCATAAGATAAGCTGTTCCCCACTGCCACACTCACAGAACCACTCTTCACAGATCAGACCCCAGGTTGTGCATGGTGGATGTTTAGAGGCACTGGAACCTGTAACCTCCCTATTATCTCCCTGATGAGGTTTGCTTTTCCGCTTGGAGTACAGAATTACTTATGTAATCCCAGGCAGAGAGTGTCGGCAAACTATCTGACAGTCACATCGAGTTAGACCCCATCTACCACCTCCTGACAAAAAGAACAGGAAGTGACTTCACCACAGGAAATGACATCACCACAGGAAATGACATCACCAACCCAAAGAAACCCATTCATATAAATAGAAAGTAGGACTTATCAGCAGTGCTTTGTCTGAGGCCCACTGAAGATGTTACCACGTAGGATGACAAAACATCTGGAAATCATCCTTCCAGCTTAGCAAGGAAACCTATATCCAGAACCTCAACCTAAGCTACAAATCTTCTCAAAGCTTGCTGAGTCACCATGTCTCCTCATCTGCCATCTATGTGTGTACCTCACAGTTGATATATCTCTGTCAGAAAGCTGTAGGTTCAAATTCTATTCCAGGTAGCGTCTACTTGAGCTCAGAATCCAAGGGAATGTGTTCCATGACAGGACTGAAGGAGTGACGCAATGTCAGGGATGTAAAATACTCCATAGCATCTTGTTGAATATACGAATTAGGAGGAAGAATTGGTCATTCGGCCCCTTAAATCTGCTCCACCATTCTATAAAACTACAGACTGTCTTGTGGCCACCAATACGCATTTCCTACCTTGTCAGACACAAATCTGTCCAGTTTTACCTTACACATGTTCAGCAATCATGCCTGGATCATCTCCCAAACTCTCATCCCTCAGAGAGAAAATTTCTTCTCAACCGTTGTAAATGGGAGACCCCTGATTTTGAACCTGTGTCCTCCCAGTTCTCCTCTGTACCACAAAGAGAAGCATCTTTCCAGCATTCAACCTATTCATTCCCTTCAGGATTTTGTATGTTTCAATCAAACCAGCTTTTACTATATAAACTCCAATGGATGTCATCCCAACTTTTCCTCATAAGGTACCCCTTTCATTCAAGGAATGAGTCAGGTCTTTGAATGGGTCTTTGAATTGTTTTGAAAACAGTTATATGTTTTCTTAAATAAAGTGACTGAGACTGCACACTGTGCTTTAGATTTTATCTTACCAATGCCCTGTTCAACTATTGCAAATTGTTACTAAATAATTGGCAATGCTCCATTTGCCTTTCTAATCATTTGAGGAAGGAGTAGAGTTTACCCCTTAACCAGCTTCAGTGGGTTATTCTCATACTCTTTGGTTCCAATTTAACTGCTCTGATTCCTATAGTAAGGTCACCATAGAGTGAGGACTACTATCATTAGAAAGAGACATAACTGGTGGTGAGTTTAACCTGAGGGTCACCACATTGCAGATGAGGGATAAAGATATGGGGTAGGACCTACATGATGACCTCAGCCAGCCCAGGAATTGAAGGCAGATTGTTAGAGTCACTCTGTCTTTCACCCAGCCATCTAGCCAACTGCGTTAACCAACCAAGGAAAGTGATGAGTTCAGTTGGCATCCCGAGCTATATGTTCAGATCCTCTGCAGACCAACTGACAGAGGTATTCACTGACTTCTTCAACCTCTCCTTCCTACGAGCTGAAGCCCCCATCTGCTTTAAGAAGACCCCTATCATCCCAGTACCTAAGAAAGCACATGCAATTTGCCTAAATGACTCCTGTCTAATGGCTCTGACCTCCATAATTGAGAGGCTGGTCATGGTCCACATCAACTCCAGTCTCCCAGCCTGCCTTGATCCTCAACAGTTTGCCTACTGCAGCAACAGGTCAACAGTGGAAGCCATTTCCCTCGCCCTGCACTCATCCCTGGAATGTTGGACAACGAGCACACGTACATCAGATCCTGCTCATTGACTACAGCTCTACCTTAAACGCCATTATCTCCTCCAGACTGATCTCAAAACTCCGAGACCCGGGCCCTCTGCAATTGGATGCTCAGCTTCCTCACCCATAGACCACAATCAATGAAAGTAGGTAACCACATCTTCTCCGCAATAACAGTCAGGCCTGGAGCCCCCCAAGGCTGCATTCTCAGTAACCTACTGTACTCTCTGTAGACCCACCACTGTGTTACCAAATTTTGAATGAACGCCATCTAACAAGTTTGCTAATTACACCATTGTGGTAAGAAGGATATCAAACACCAATGAGAAAGGAGATAGAAGGCTTGGTGTTGTGGTACAATGAGAACAACCTCTCTCTCAACATTGGCAAAACTAAAGTACTGATCATTGACATCAGACAGAATTGAGGAGAATAGCCCACCCCCCATCTACATCAGTGGAACTGAGGTTGGGAGGGTGGGGAGATTCAAGTTCCTTGGAGTGATGAGTACCAACAGTCTGTCCTGGACTTCCACATAGATACAACAGTCACAAAGGCACAACAACGTGTCTTCTTTCTCAGGCGACTCAGGAAATTCAGCATGTCCATAAGGATCCTCACCAATGTTTTACAGATGCACCAGTGAAAGAATACTGTCCGGGTGCATAATGGCCTGGTACGGCATCTGCTGTGCCCAGGACTGAGAAACTGCAGAAGGTTGTGTGCACAGCCCAGACCATCACGGAAGCCAACCTCTTATTTATGAGACATTTCTTCACCCAATGAGTGTTGAGTCTGTGGAATCCATTACCACAGGAAGTAGTTGATGCCAAAACATTGAATGTATTCAAGAGGTGGCTAGATAGAATGGGATCAAAGGTGATGGGGATAAAGCAGGATTAGGTTATTGAGTTAGATCAACCATGATTGTAATGAATGACATAGCAGGCTCGAAAGACCAAATGGCTGCCTACTGCTCCTGTCTTCTATGATTTTATGTAACATCATCAAAGACTCATCGTTCCCCAGCAATGCTCTCCTACAATCACTTCTGTCAGGCAGAACTTGAACACATGCACCAACAGGTGCAGGGACAGCTTCTTCCCTGTTGTTATTAGACTGATGGATGGACTCTCTAACTTCAAGTTATGCTGATCTTGTTAATATGATCTTGCCTAACGCACACCCTCTGCGATGTAACCTGCATGCCTCTGTCTAAGTTTTTTCACCCTATGATCTACATGTCCTTGCTTACTAAGATCTACCTGTACTGCTCGCAAACAAAGCTTTTCACAGTACTTAGGTACATGTGACAATAAATCAATCAACCAATTAACTTTCGATTCATATAGTAGAACAGTGAGAACAGAAATACTTAATTGACTGTAAAAGGGTTTGGAATAATCTGTGGGCACGATGAGTGCGATATAAATACAGGTCATTTTAGGAATTTATCGGCATGGTTAAAGTGAGGACTCTCGCCTATTTGATTTTGAACCCCACACTGCGTTGTACAATCTCCAGTATTGTCTTGAGTGCTAACAGGCAGCATAACACAGACCAGGCATTGAAACAATTGTGGAGGGTTTCTTTCATCCTGTGTGGTTCACCAACAGATCAGAAAGCATTTATCAACTCAGACATCAGGGAAGTTGTTGAAAAAAGAAAAGGAGAGAAAGGAAACTGATTTAATAGTCAAAGTAAAAGAGCATATATTGACTGGCACACAAATGGGAAAATCAAATTCACTCTTTGGACTACTTTGAAGTCTGCTTTCTGTATGATCTCTTTTCTTTTATTAAAAAAAAACAAGCAACTCTCAGGGGGGAAAAAAAACACTTTCGCTTTCAGAGTTTTCTCCTTTCGATCATAACCAGATGTTTCCCTTGAATAGAGCTGTCAAATTTATGCGACTTGATCACTCCTACGAAAAGTTTGCCGTCTTCCAAGGATGGTGAGTGTTTCAGTTTACTGACGATCATGACACAATGCAGTTGAGCAAAAGACCGAGAGTTAAATGAGTTAACCAAAACTGAAATGTGGTACCGTTAGCTTGGAGATCCTCCCATCCTTTGGCCCGCAGTCTGGGGGAGTGTCTGCTGTTTATGCCATGCACATGCGTTTAGCTTCACTTCACTTCACTTCTTCAATGATTAATCTTCATCTGTTATTCATCTGTATTTATTTTCTTCTCCCACTCTCTCTTTGCTTTGTGGTTGCCAGTCCTTTTCTTTCAGTGCATGTTCCAAAGTCTTTGGTGGACCTCTCTTACAGTCTGCTCTTCAAAACAGTACCACATGAATTATTTTAATATTCATTCATGGGATGTGAGTGTCACTGGCTAGGCCAGCTTTTATTGCCCGTCCCTAATTGCCCAGAAGGCAGTTCCGAGTTAATATGTTGCTGTGGGTCTGGGATTACATGTAGGCCAGACCAGGTAATGATAGCAGTTTCCTTCCCGAAAGGACATTAGTGAACCAGATGGGTTTCTCCGATGATCAACATTGGTTTCATGGTTGTTCTTGAGATTCTCAATTCCAGATTTTTAATTGAATCCAATTTCTGCCATCAACCATGGCAGAAGTGCCTCACAGCGCCAGGGACCCAGGTTTGATTCCAACCTTGGGCGACTGTCTGTGTGGAGTTTGCCCATTCTGCCTATGTCTGCGTGGGTTTCTGCTGGGAGCTCCGGTTCCAGAGACAGCATTTGAACCCTGTGTTGTCAGCACTGATCTGACTGACACCAGCCTTGGTTAAAACATGAAACCCATGATCACAAGGTGAGTTGAAGTGAACAGTATTTTGATTTTGATTTGATTGTCATGTGTATTTCATGTAAGAAAACAATAAAATATAGTGAAAAGCTTTCATTGGTCACCATGACATGTGCCATTTTGCATAATTTAAGTATAAAAGGAAAGTCATAGCTTGAATACAGTAGAAAGTGAGGTCTACAGATGCTGGAGATCAGAGTTGAAAGTATAGCACTGGAAAGCATAGCCGGTCAGGCAGCATCCGAGGAGCAGGAGAGCTGATGTTTCGAGCATAAGCCCTTCATCCTGATGCTGCATAGCTTGAATACAGTCCATCAGTCAGTCCGGAGCCAGCTCATTACCATCAATGACCTATAACGACAACTTCCAGAAAAAGTTAGATAAATGCATGAAGGAGAAAGGAATAAAAGGAAATTCTGACAGAACGAGAGAGAAAGAGATGAACTAGTATGAAGGGAGACTTGGCTGGAATATAACTACTAGAGTTACATATTTCTGTTCTGGACATGCTATATGAGAAATGGATTTCATAATGTTGGAAGTATTTGGCCTCAATAGATATTGGTTACTATATTGCAAATACATTGTGATAGAACTTGCTGCAGGGCGATTGAATGATTTGGTACAAATTAGTAGGTGACACTTCATTTCAGAATTCTGATGATTGAGCCTTACATTCAGGATCTGGCATGCCCCTTTTTTTGTGATGGAGCCACTAGTGGAATTTTGAAGGAGCAAGGTATGTAAAATAGGTCTTTAAAATCTAATGGAATGCAATGCATCCAGATCATCCTTCATTTGGAATGTTTGATAAGTTTGTTATTTCATTATGAAAATTAATGAGCAAAAACAGATGGAAAGACTGTCTGGGTACAAGTACAACTATGATGCCTTATGTCTCAAGATTTATACGCTCCCCACTCCAGCTAAGAACTATGAGTCTTCTGGAAAATGCAACTAGTTTTTTTTGTTTACTTATGCGATGTGGGTGTTGCCTGCTGGGTCAGCATTTATTGCCCGTCCCTAATTGCCCTGGAGGATGTTGTGGTGAAGTTCCTTCTTGAACTGCTGCAGTCTTGTGGGTGTAGAGATGTCCACAGTGCTGTTAAGGTTGGAATTCTGGAATTTTGATCCAGTAAAGTGAGGAAACGCCAATATATTTCCAAGTCAGGATGTTGTGAGGCTTGTAGGGGAACATACAGGTGGTGGTGTTTCCAGATATCCACTGGCCTTGTCCTTCAAGACGTTAGCGGTTGAGGGTGTAGAAGGTACTGAGCTACTGCGATGCATCTTGCATCCAATACATTCTTCTGACGCTGAGCATCAGTGGTGAATCTGTTGAATGTAGAAGGTGATTGGGCTGTTTTGGCCAGGATGGTGTTGAACTTTTGAGTATTGCTGGGACTGAACCAATCCAACTAAGTTGAGAATATTCCATCACATTCCTGACTTGTAGATCATTGACAGGCATTGAGGAGATGAGCTATTTACTGCAGAACTCCTTGCCTCTGATATGCTCCTGTACATTCAGTAACTATGTGGTGAATCCAGTTCAGTTTCTAGACATGGGTAACTTCTCACCAATGTTGACAGTGGGAGATTCAGTTATTGTAATGCCATTCAATGTCCGAGGAAAGATAGTGAAATTCGCTCTTGTTGAAGAAGGTCATTGCCAGGCATTTATATGGTGTGAAAATTACTTGCCATTTATCAGTCAAAGCCTGGATATTGTTTAGGTCTTGTTTCATTTGGACATGGACAATTTCAGTATCTGAGGAATCGTGAATGGTCATAGGGTCATAGAGCTGTACAGCATCAAAACAAACCCAATGGTCCAACTCATCCATACTAATCAAGATACCCTAAATTCATCTAGTCCCATTTGTCCATATCCCTCTAGACCCTGCCTATTCATATACCCATCCAGATGTCTTTTAAATTTTGTAATTGTACCAGCCTCTACCACTTTCCCTGGCAGCTCATTCCATTCATGCACCACCCTTTGCGTGAAAAAGTTGCCCCTCCGGTCCCTTTTAAATCTTTCCCCTCTCACCCTAAACCAATGCCTTCTTGCTTTGGACTCCCCATTCTGGGGAAGAGACTTTGTCTATTTACCCCATCCATGCCCCTCAAGATTTTATAAACCTCTATAAGGTCACCCCTCAGCCTCTGATACTCCAGGAAAAATGGGACCAACCTATTCAGCCTCTCCCTATAGCTTAAACCCTCCAACCTAGGCAACATCCTTGTAAATCTTTTCTGAACCCTTTCAAGTTCCACAAAATCCTTTCTTAGGAAGGAGACCAGAATTGCATGCAATATTCCAAAAGTGGCCTAACCAATGTCCTGTACAGCTGCATCATGACCTCCCAAATCCTGTACTCAATGCTCTGACCAATAAAGGAGAGCATACCAAACGCCTTCTTCACTATCCTATCTCCCTGTGACTTCACTTTCAAGGAGCTATGAACCTGCACTCCAAGGTCTCTTTCTTTCAGCAACAGTCCTCAGGACATGCTCAACATTGTGCAATCATCTTGAACAACCCCACTTTTGACCTTATGTAGGAGTGAAAATTATTGATGAAGCAACTGAAGGTGGTTGCTGCTAGGACACTACTCTGATGGCCTGGAGCTGAGCCAACTGACCTCCAACAACCATCCTTTCTGCTGGGCAAAGGCCATTGGTAAAACCCAAATCTAGTATCCATTCATGTTTGGTATAGGCAAAGGAGTGTTGTGTTATAAAATGCTGAAGCATACGCAGTTAACAGACAAGTTACACCAGTCTCGAAATGTTAGCTCTGTTTCTCTCATCACGGATGCTGCCAGACTTGCTGAGTTTCTCCGGCACCTTCTGTGTTCATTTGAGTTTTTACTCAAATTTGACAAGTTTGACAGGGTGAGTGTAAGAAGAGGTTTGCCCTGGCTTATGTTGGGAACTGGGAGGTTGCTCTCGAACTGGAGGCACAATCTCAGAAAAGGGGGCAGGCCACATATGACTGAGTTTTGAGAGTGAGAAATCTTTGGAATTCCCTACCTAGGGAGCTGTGAAGGCTCTGTCACTGAGTGTGTTCAAGACAAGAGTCAATAGATTTTTAGATATGAAAGATATCAAGGATTGCAGGGATAGGATAGAATAATGGCAGCACTGTGGCTCAGTGGTTCGCACTGCTGCCTCTCAGTACCAGTACCGGGTGACTGTGTGGAGTTTGCACATTCTCCCCGTGTCTGCGTGGGTTTCTTCTAGGTGTCCCGGTTTTCTCTCACAGTCCAAAGATGTGCAGGTTTGGTGAATTGGCCACGCTAAATTGCCCATAGTGTTCAGGGATGTGTAGGTTAGGTGCATTAGTCAGGGGAAATGTAGAGAAATAGGGTAGGGGAATGGGTCTGGGTGGGTAACTCGTCAAAGGGTCAGTGTGGACTTGTTGGGCCAAACAGCCTGTTTCCACACTGTAGGGATCCTATGAATGTTGGAGTCAGTCAGGTTATAGTTGAACAGATAAACAGGTTGATGGGGCTGAATGGCCACCACATTTTCCAATAATGTTTGGTCAGATTTTTACAATGTACCAATGCATTGAACAAGAATGGGATCATTCAGATTAAAGCAAAATACTGCAGAAGTTTGAAATAGAGACATGAGAAACTCTGCAGGTCTGGCAGCTCGTGCACAGAGAAACAGAGTTAAGGTCGTGAGTCTCGTATTTCCTGAGATGGTTCAGAATCTAGGAGTCATAATTCATGCCTTCAGGTTGCTTACCACCACCACAAGTGACACGAATCGTAAAAAATAATCCTTCAATCTACTTCTGCTTTTGTTGTGTCAGCTTCACAGATTAATGTCGGTAACTCGCCGGCAATTCTATCTCGCACTTTATAGCTCAATGCTTTCCATCCAGACACAGCTCAGGTTTGTAAGGATACAATGTGCAGCTGTGCTGTCGGCTGTTCTCAATTATGTGGGCAGAATACTTAAAATATGATCATTTTATTTGACTCTAATTTAGTGATAACCCTGTAATGAAGTGTTAATGATTCAAGTGGGTTAGACTGTATGAAAACCTAATGACAAACTGAACCCTTTTGGTAAAAGTCTTGGTATAAAACTTTGAGCTATATCGATATACCGCAGTTGGAACATAGTTGGGAATACTCTTGTGTGGTTTCAGGCTGGGTCAACGGCATTGGAGGGGCCACAGTGCAAATTTAGTAGAGTGCTGATATTATACATTGTGACTGTTTTTGTTGGCTTAGAGGAAAGTAAAGGGCAGTTTGACAGGTAAGTTTGACATTAGGTGGAAATGGAGAGGCAGAGAAATTTTTTTTTCCTCATGGTTTGGTTCTGCAGCAGCTGGTGTCACCGCTACGAATATCTGGCAATCTGACAGTACAGGAAGCTCCTTTTCCAGACAGTTCTGATGTGTCCTGTACAGAGTGAGGCTTGTCATGCTGCAGTGTGCACATACTGCAGGGATTTGGCAGCCAACCTGTCATTTGCTAACACAGTTTCTTCAATGCTCCCAGCTGAATGTGCATGAGGAATTCCCCACTGACACAATTTAAAGGCATCAGCCTGAAATTTTCAAGTGAAGTGCTTTTGACTTTATTTGATTGCTGCTGAGTGTGTTCTGTCCTCTTGGGGAGTTCTGAAATGTTGTTGGTGTCAGAAGGGTTCTAAGAAATGTCTGGAGAAAGTGTATTTGTACCATCGATAGTCACAGGTGAAGTGCCTGAAGACTGGAGGTTGGCAAATGTGGTGCCACTGTTTAAGAAGGGCAGTAAAGACAAGCCAGGGAACAACAGACCAGTGAGCCTGACCTCAGTGGTGGGCAAGTTGTTGGAGGGAACCCTGAGGGACAGGATGTACATGTATTTGGAAAGGCAAGGACTGATTCGGGATAGTCAACATAGCTTTGTGCATGGGAAATCATGTCTCACAAACTTGATTGAATTTTTTCGAAGAAGTAACAAAGAAAATTGATGAGGGCAGAGTGGTAGATGTGATCAATATGGACTTCAGTAATGCGTTCGACAAGGTTCCCCATGGGAGACTGATTAGCAAGGTTAGATCTCATGGAATACAGGGAGAACTAGCCATTTGGATACAGAACTGGCTCAAAGGTAGAAGACAGAGGGTGGTGGTGGAGGGTTGTTTTTCAGACTGGAGGCCTGTGACCAGTGGAGTGCCACAAGATTCGGTGCTGGGCCCTCTACTTTTTGTCATTTACATAAATTATTTGGATGCGAGCATAAGAAGTAGAGTTAGTAAGTTTGCAGATGACACCAAAATTGGAGGTGTAGTGGACAGCGAAGATGGCTATCTCAGATTACAACAGGATCTGGACCAGATGGGCCCATGGGCTGAGAAGTGGCAGATGGAGATTAATTCCGATAAATGTGAGGTGCTGCATTTTGGGAAAGCAAATCTTAGTAGGACATATACACTTAATGGTAAGGTCCTAGAGAGTGTTGCTGAACAAAGAGACCTTGGAATGCAGGTTCATAGCTCCTTGAAAGTGGAGTCGCAGGTAGATAGGATAGTGAAGAAGGCTTTTGGTCTGCTTTCCTTTACTGGTCAGAGTATTGAGTACAGGAGTTGGGAGGTCATGTTGCAGCTGTATAGGACATTGGTTAGGCCACTGTTAGAATATTGCGTGCAATTCTGGTCTCCTTCCTATTGGAAAGATGTTGTGAAACTTGAAAGGGTTCACAAAAGATTTACAAGGATGTTGCCAGGGTTGGAGGATCTAAGCTACAGGGAGAGGCTGAACAGGCTGGGGCTGTTTTCCCTGGAGCGTCGGAGGCTGAGGGGTGACCTTGTAGAGGTTTACAAAATTATGAGGGGCATGGATAGGGGAAATAGACAAAGTCTTTTCCCTGGGGTCGGGGAATCCAGAACTAGAGGGCGTAGGCTTAGGTTGAGAGGGGAAAGATATAAAAGAGACCTAAGGGGTGACATTTTCATGCAGAGGGTGGTACGTGTATGGAATGAGCTGCCAGAGGATGTGGTGAAGGTTGGTACAATTGCAACATTTAAGAGGCATTTGGATGAGTATATGAATAGGAAGGGTTTGGAGGGATATAGGCCAGGTGCTGGCATGTGGGACTAAATTGGGTTGGGATATCTGGTCGGCATGGACAGGTTGGACCGAAGGGTCTGTTTCCATGCTGTACATCTCTATGACTCTATGGAATGAGGACTTAAGATAGCATTTCTCTTGGGTCACATCGTGACTTGGAGACGGAGCTCAAGCAACAGAGAGGATGAGTTGTGTGCAGTGTGGAGACCAAGAAAAGGCTGGCAGTGTACTGCTCTCAGGTCTTCAGGGAGCACTTGCAACAGAAGCTCAACCAAGACAGAGCTGTCTGAGGTAGCACAGACCTCCATTTTCCAAGCAGTGTGCCATACCTTCCAACCAGACCCACAGCAAGGGGAGCACAATACTGCCAGTCACCGTGAGGATTATCATAGCTCTTCATTTTCATGCAGGTGAATCCTTCCAGGTGAGCTCTGGTGATGTTGCCAATGTTGGCTGTGCAATATTGTGTCATGGATCTAACACCAGACATTATACACAGAGGATAGCACTTCAGTCTTCTTTTGACCCTTGGACAGCACTTTCCAAACCCACAACCACTTCCATCTTGAAGAACAAAGGCAGCAGATATATGGGAACACCACCACGTTCAAGTTTCCCTCCTGACTTGGAAATATATCGCCGTTCCTTCACTGTCACTGGGTCAAAATCCTGGAATTCCCTTCCTCAGGACATTGTGGGTCAACCCACAGCAAATAGACTGCAGCAGTTCAAGAGGGCAGCTCACCACCACCTTCTCAAGGGCAATGAGGGATGGGCAATAAATGCTGGCTCAGCCAGCGCTGCCCACATCCCACAAAATGAATATATAAGAAGTCTTTTCTCGAGGTTCATTAAGTCACAGGCTGCAAGGGTTCTGTAGGCGTTGTATATTAACAGGCTCATGTCCCATAAATGGAAGTTTTACCAACCCTGAACATGGGTTTGTTTGTTTGTGCACAGAGAATCATGTCAGTGGATGCCTGGCAGCAACAATGACATGTTAATCCTGCACCAGTCAGCTGGCTCTGCAATAGTTCAATGATCACAATGAACCAGATAGAGTGTGGTTGCTTGGTAATGAGGATATGTCTTCTGCACACGGCTGATGACTCCTCCCTGCAGTGTGGCCTATGCTAACCATGTGTGTAGAAGGAGAACCAATGGAAATGCAAGTGCTCGCCATTTTGAAATTGGTCTGCTCAGCAGGAGAACTCGCCAGAGTGCTTCTCCAACTTATGGTTGCTTGCTTCATCGTGTACAACCCGGCTAATGTGAGGACACAGCGCTTGTCACCAGAGCTACAGCAAAACCAACTGGGCTGTGCAACGTACAGGACTGTGGGTCAAGTGCTGGAAAATAGGATTAGAATGATACCCAGTGGCTGGTGTGGACATGATAGGCCAAAGGGCCTCCTACCGTGCAGTTAAAAACTCTGACTCTATGGACTTGGGAGGAAAGAGCAGTCAGCAGGTGCTTCTCTGAGCATCCATTCAGTTGCAGATTCACATCAAAGCTTACTCTCAGGTTGGCATCACTGCACTATTTTTGCACCTTTTCTGTTCCATGACAGCAGCCTCCTGGCCAAAGTCATGAAAAACATGGCACCATCAAAATGACTCCATAACGACTTGACTGAACGCCACTCCCACTAATACAAAATGGAGATCTTCACTCCTTCGCAGTGTGTCAGCGCCTGTTCTGTGGAGTCCCCTCATCTGCCTGAGCGCTGCACCGTTGTGCCTACCATCACAACTGGGGGAAAGCTGCTGAGTTTCATTGAGGCCAAATGCAGCTGCCCATCCTGAAAGATCTGGATGAGCTTCAAACTTGAGAGCCTGGCTTGTGCATCATTAATCCTTGTGCTATGCACGTTTCAGCACTTTACTTTTTCATAGATGATTGAGTGGTTTTGAACTGTTTGTTAATATGCTTAGAACTGACTTATAGATGATAAATACAACTTGCACTTCTTTGTTTGATCACAGGATGAAGCATTTATTACCTAGCCTGAATCGCCCTGAGGGCAGTTAAGATTCAACAATATTGTTGTGGGCCTGGAGTCACATGTAGGCCAGACCAGGTAAAGACAGCAGTTTCCTTCCCTAAAGGACATTAGTGAATCAGATGGATTTTTCTGACAATTGACAATAGTTTCTCGGTCATCATTAGATTCTTATTTCCAAATTTTTATTGAATTTAGAACATCTCCTGGATCTCTAGATTAACAATCAAGCGATAATGCGATGAGCTATTGCCTGCCCTGTAGAGCTTTACACATCACTAGGACACCCCAGATCACTTCAGAAGTACTCAGTAATAAGTTTTGAAGTTTTGTCGCTGCTATTATCTGGTAGAATGGAGCAGCCACTTTATACTCAGAAAGTAGCAGAAATAGTGAGATAAATAACAGGGTTATCTGTTTCAGGTTTGTTGGCCAAGGGATAAACATTGGCCAGGATATCGGGATAACTCCCTCACCTGTTCTTCCTTGTCCTCATTTCTGCAAGCCTGCCATCCAGTTCCTATTTGACTTTCAGATTATTGCATTTGGGATTTTTAAAAAACACATGAAGTCAATCTCATGATTATTTTTTGTGATTTCAATGAATATAAATTAATTATTAACAGTGATTTTGGAATTTGGACTGGGTGTGTGTCAATATTTTCACGGCCCTAAAGAGAATAGAATGATGCTGTAGTTCAAATATTATGGGATTGTTTCTAGCGTCCATCTGAGAGACAGCACTAGCTTTAACATTTGTCTGAAAGAGAGTTCACTGACAGTGTAGCATTCCCCCTGAATTGCAGTGAAGTGTCAGTCTGGCTTTTGTGCCTAACTCTCTCTCACTCTCATTCTCATTCTTGCACACTCTCTCTCTCTCTTTCTGTCTGTCTCTCTCGCTCTCTCTCACTCTCTCTCTGTCTCGAATGAGACCTGAGATTTGAGTCTGAGTCAGGAGGGTGTGGGTTCAGAACATCATGGTTGTCATGTAACGTACGATTAATGAAAAACCCACTTGAACCTAGTTTGTCATTGTCATAGTCGTTACTCTCCCTCATTGCCAAGTTGCCTGTTATTTAATGAGACATCCATCCTAATTTGCCAATTGTGAGCTTACAAAATTAGCCTTGTGTGTTCCCTCCTCTCTCCTTCCAGCAATATGCTTTTTCTGACTCCTACACTTAGCTGATCAACACATGCATGTAAGATTCAAAATTAGACCTTTGTTCTGTTCTCCACAGGGGTGTGAAAATATTGATAGCATGTCCAAATTCCTCAAGCATTGTTAATGATTAATTTATATTCATCAAAAGCTAAATACAAACGTTGACTTTATCAAAAAAGTATATGCAAACGGTGAAGATCTGAAAGGGGAAGAAGAAACGGGTGACAGGCCTACAGGAGAAAAACCTAAGAGGGAGGTGATGACTTAGTGGTATTATCACTGGATTGTTAATCAAGTGACCCTGATAATGTTCTAGGGATCCAAGTTAGAATCTTGCCACAGCAGATTCAGTAGAAATCTGGAATTAAGAGTCTAATGATGAGCATGAAACCATTGTCTATTGTTGGGAAAACCCCATCTAGCTCACTTTAGGGAAGGAATCTGCCTGGTCTGGCCTACGTGTGACTCCAGACCCACAGCAAATAATAAACAAAGTAGATTAATATTCAAGGCAGAAACACTTGGCAAGTTTTATAAACTTGGGAATTGTCACCTGTCAGTACATTAACGTAGAGTCATAGAGATGTACAGCACAGAAACAGACCCTTTGGTCCAACTTGCCCATGCTGACCAGATATCCCAACAAAATCTAGTCCCATTTGCCCGCACTTGGCCCACATCCCTCTAAACTCTTCCTATTCATGTACCCATCCAGATATCTTTTAAATGTTGTAATTGTACCAGCTGGCGGCTCAGTCCATACATGCACCACCCTCTGTGTGTAAATGTTGCCCCTTAGATCCCTTTTAAATCTTTCCCTTCTTGTCTTAAACCAATGCCATCTCCACATGTTGGAAGGAGATGTATCTGCTGCCATAGGAATGACATCAGCTTGAAGATCACCGTAGAACAAATTATTCCACAATAGATGGTGGAATTGGAGTGAAAGCAGAAAGTCAGATGTGGCCCATGGTCTGGAAGCCTAACATCTGAGTCAGGAAGGTGTGTTTCAAGCCCCATTCCAGAGCACAACTTTGTCATGCAATGCTGAGGGCATGCAACATTATTGGAAGTGTCAACTTTTGGATGTTACGTTAAATTGCAGCCTCACCTCTCCTCAGAAGTAGCTGTACACTGTCATGTCCCTGCTGTCTTGGGTGAAGGCACCAGGAACACTCTTCCTCATCCCACATTCCTCAAAATCTCTGCTGCTCTTTGGCAACCATGTTAATTTTGAACCACCCTTTTTAATGCCACAAAGCTTAATTGTTTATGTTGACGTAGTCTGAGGGTCAGTCAAAGGTTAATTGCAATTGGGGAGGGAAGTTAATAACGCATCACTGTCTCTAACTTCACAACTCCAGTCCAGGTGAAACCAGCTGGAAATGCCTGAGGAGGACAATCTTAAAACAACTCAGTACAAGGAGTGAAATGCAATGTGTTAATAGTATGTTAATTATGTTGTTCAGGTCCATAGGTGAAGGGCAATGTTTAATTCAGTGCTCAGAACATGTGTGGAGAGAGACTGGGACACTGGGTTGGTAGGTGGCCAGCAGACATATGTAATGCTTCATTCTGTAAATAAACCTATTATCAAGAAAAGTATTAATGTCTAGCTTTATACTTCACCAGCTGGGCTTGAGATCGAAATAACACTGTGCTGGACATATTCGTCTGTACAGCCAAATTACTGCAGTGTTTCTGGGATTCGACAAACTGTTTGCTCCATTTAATGCCAAGTGAAAACAGATGACTAATCAAAATTAAGCACACTAATCTGAGGAATTCTAAAAAGCTACAAATTTTAGGTGTCCATCACTTTGACTGTAGATCGTGATTGAAGTTAATGGTGAATTCAAATGGGTTACTTCAAAGTAAGAACCTTCACTATGAATTTTGTTTTTAAATACCCACAATTGCTACATGATTAAATAAAATTGTTATTATTACCAGCTATTTTGGCTAATTTGGATCACTTTTATCAATGTTTGGGCCTCCCGGGAAGACTGCAGGTGTATCAGAGATTGTTGTTGCTTTACGTAGCTGAGCAAGTTTAGATGAAGCTGAATGTAGCTTTAGCACCCAGTGCTTTGAATATTTTATTTCCAGAGCTGTATGTGTGTGGGATAAGTTAAAGCAGAGTGTGTTCATAAAGTCATCTGACAAGAATGTTGGATTACTTGCCTTTGGCCCAATCCTGGGTAAAGTACCAAAATCAAAGATGATTATCCACTACAGTACTGCTAGAGTCATGGAGTCATTAAGATTTACAGCACAGAAAAAGGCCCTTCAGCCCATTGAGTCCACACTAGTCAAAACCAACCACCTAACAATTCTAATAGCATTTTCTAGCACTTGGCCCAAAGCCTTGTATGCCATGGCAAGACAAGTGCACATCTAAAATACTACTTCAATATTAAGCAGGTTTCTGTCTCTGCCACTCATACAGGCAGTGCGTTCCAGGTCTCAATGAAGGCAGTGAAAAAGGTTTTTCCTCAAATCTCCTCTAACCTCTCCCACTTGCCTGAATTTATGCTCCCCTAGTCATTGACCCTTCTATTAAAGGGAAACATTTCCTCCTGTCTCCTTTATCTATGTCCCTCATAATTTTATACATCGCCAACAATTGTAGTCTGTCCAATCTCTTCATAACTGAAACTCTCCAGCCCAAGTCTCTGCACGGATGTTCCCAGACCTGCTGAGTTTTTACAGCAATTTCTGATTTTGTAACATCCCGGTTAATCTCCTCTGCACCATCTCCAGTACTATTATATTACATCGCCGTACTGATAGTACTGTCCTTTGAGTGAGACGTTAAATGAAGACGCCATTCACCTACTTGGGTGGATGCAGAAGATTGAAGTTGAAACTTTATTGCTGGAACAGCACAGCAGGTCAGGCAGCATCCAGGGAACAGGAGATTCAACGTTTCGGGCACATGCCCAGAAGGGCATGTGCCCGAAACGTCGAATCTCCTGTTCCCTGGATGCTGCCTGACCTGCTGTGCTGTTCCAGCAATAAAGTTTCAACTTTGATCTCCAGCATCTGCAGACCTCACTTTCTCCTGGATGCAGAAGATTCCAATGCACTATTTCAAAGGACATCATGGTAGATATCTTCAGTGCCTTGGCCATATTTATCCCTTAATCAACATGACAAAACCAGATGAGCTGCATTGCCTACATTACCTCAAAGCAATAGTTCACTGGCTGAGAAGTGCTTTGAGATGACAGTAGTTGTCAAAAGTACCACAAACACACTTAATGAAGTTGGTAACTTCCCTCCTGCCGAGTCAACTACTTCCATTACAATCTCTAAAGAAAACCTCTTGAAAGTGCAGATCTCAATTCCTGTGGTGCCAGTGGAAACTGCCATGTAAACAGGCAGCAAAATTATAGTATGAACACTGATTGTTCTGTTTTAACATTGCCACTTGAGATCATTCAAGTGAACAGTAACAATGGGTGACAGTAATAATTAGATATAAATCTAGCGAGAGAAAAGGGATTGATGGATATTGTGACTAATTTGAGATTATCTTTGACCCTTTAAATATTATCGTTTTCATCACGTGCCTGTCCAGTTGTCTCCTTTTCTGGATCAGTGCACGTTTCCCTTGCCTGCAATGCATCTATGAGCTGTCTTGAAGTTTCATTCTCATTTTGAAGGTGCAAGAGAAATACAAATCATTATTGTTAGATCAAATGGCCATTATTTAGATTAGATTAGATTAGATTACTTACAGTGAGGAAACAGGCCCTTTGGCCCAACAATTCCACACCGACCCTCCAAAGTGAAACCCACCCATTCCCCTACATTTACCCCTTCACCTAACACTACGGGCAATTTAGCATGGCCAATTCACCTAACCTGCACATCTTTGTGACTATGGAAGGAAACCGGAGCACCCGGAGGAAACCCACGCAGACACGGGGAGAACGTGCAAACTCCACACAGTCAGTCGACTGAGGCGGGAAATGAACCCGGGCCTCTGGTGCTGCAAGGCAGCAATGCTAACCACTGTGCCACCGTGCTGCCCAAAAATTGTTCCCAAAAATTCTTAACACTGCAGCACCAATATTACAGTATGCAAAGGGAATCATTTTACTAACTGGGCAAATGGACTGTCATCGGGATGAAGAGAGTGTTGCAATGGCACACATGGCTACTGTTTGGGCTTCCCCCTACATTCTGCAGCAGGGAGCTAATTAAGTGGCTCCTGCCCCTCAGAGAGCTGCCAGCCCACGAAAACGTGTGCAGCCCAACAGCGTCCCAAGGATCAGTGATCGCTGCTGAGGTAGGCAGTAGTTCTGCAATTAACAATTGTTAGGAGATAAAGCAAGGTCAGATGCTGTAGTGAAAATACCTTTGGGTAAGTCACTTAGGTTCACAGGGTATTGGAGGTGGCCTATACACCCCTGCCCCCCTCCCCTCAATGTCATAAGAAGCTGTCCCCTGGGCTATTGATAGGATACCCCCAGCTCTCTCCTGTTACAGTGGTGGGGGAGATGTGCGTGTGTGAGTATGATGCTGGTGAATTGATTGGGCTAGTGGCAAAATGTTTAAAACTGCCCTCAATGCGCAGTGCCCATCAACCACCCAGGGTTTCATGGTGGCCCAGTGATTAGCATGGCTGTCTAACAGCACCAGGGACCCAGGTTCAACTGCACGCTTGGGCGACTGTGTGGAGTTTGCACATTCTCTCCGAGTCTGCGTGGGTTTCCTCTGGGTGCTTCAGTTTCCTCCCACAGTTCAAACATGTTCAGGTTAGATGGATTGCCCATGCATAATTTCCATAGTTTCTAGGGTAGAGTGTATTAGTCATGGAAATGCAGGGTTTGGGTCCTGGGGTGGGGGCGGGGGTGGGTCTGGGTGAGGTGCTCTTCGAAGGGTCAGTGTGGACTTGATGGGCCAGATGACCTGTTTCCACACTGTATGTATTTTAATTCTAACCTCCTTGAGGCAGGTGACTTGTCTGGTTCCTGTGCCGCCTGTGAAAACATTCCTTGCCAATGAGCCACGGTCGGAGAGGTGAAATCCCTCAGCTCTGTTCTCCTGGCTGCTGCTAAAACTTAGCCCAGCTTGCTCGAGGTGTTCATCACAGCTTACTGCAGGGAGCAAGTTCACTGTATTCCATTTTGGGAAAAAAATCACCAAAGTGGGGCTTTGTGTAGGGAGTGACATGTCGGAGAGCTGGAAGGATCTCTGTTTGATGATCAGCCAGCTTTAACAGTTAGGGAGGAAAAGCTAATAGAACCTGCATGTGGCTCCATAAGTTTCTCTTAAGTGTTGCAACAGCTGCCACCAATAAATAGAAGCAAGCCTGCCCAGTAACTTCAACCCTGCAACCTTGATTTACCATAAATATCCGATAGCAAGTATGACGAGGCTCTGAGCCTGGGAACCTGTTGTAATGATCCACTCTATGTTGGAAAGACACAGACAGATGAATATATAGCATGCTGTAAGGTAAAATAAAAACTTAAAAATGTTACAGAAACTCAGCAATGATGTTTGTGAACAGAGGAACAGTTAGCATTTTGAGTTTGATTTGACTCTTCTTAAGAACTTTCAAAACTGAACTGTAAGTTCTGAACACGAGTCGATCAAAGTCAACATTTTAACTCTACTTCTGTCTTCACAGATGCTGCCAGATTGAGTCAAAGAGATTAGATTCCCTACAGTTTGGAAGCAGGCCCTTCAGCCCAACCCGAACCTGCAAAGAGCAACCCATCCAGACCATTCCACCACATTCACCCCTGACTAATGTACCTAATACTATGGGCAATTTAGTTTGGTCAATTCACCGAAACTGCACATCTTTGGATCGTGGGAGGAAACCCACACAGACATGGGAGAATGGGCAGACTCCACACAGACAGTCACCCAAGGTGAGAATCAAACCTGAATCCCTGGTTCTATGAGGCAGCAGTGCTAACCACTGAGCCATCATGCCATCCACAAATATGCAACAGGGAAACAGACTTTTCAGTCCAACTCATCCATCCTGACTAGATATCCTAAATTAATCCCATCCAGTTTGCCAGCATTTAGCCCATATCCATCTAAATCTTTATTCATATATGCATCCAAATACCTTCTAAATGTTGGAATTGTACCAACCTCACTACTTCCGGTGGCAGATCATTCCATAAGTTACCCCCTTCTGCATGAAAGAGATCCTTTTTAAATCTTTCCCCTCTTACCTTAAACCTATGCCCTCTAGTTTTGGACTCCCATATCCAGAGGAAAAGATCTTGCCTATTCATCCTATCCATGCCTCTCATGATTTTATAAACTTCTATAAGATCACCCCTCAGCCTTGGATGCTCCAGGGAAAACAGATCAGTTGTGGTTCTCCAGCAATTTTATTTCAGATTTCCAGCATCCACAGAATTTTGCTTTTCTTTGGCTTGCACAATGTGTTTGTTCCAAATGAGAGGAACTAAATTAAATGGAATCAAAACTGAGAGGAAAAGAGATTTCAGTGAATGAGGTGGGAGCAAATTTGTCTTGTAGCAAAAGAGTTGTGGGATTAAGTGGGGTTTAGCAAATGAAAGCAAGTAACTCCATCATGACATGAAAAGGTAGCCAACAATATGGAAAGTTTGGGAACTCAAATGGTAACTAAATGAACATGTTATCATAGTTCAGCTGCAAGCAGAAATAAATTGTTGGACAATGGGCTATCACAGTGTACTTTGCCACACATGTAATTTCAAAACATGCGTCCATTCCAGAGTGATGGTAATGGATTGAAACTCAGACCGTTCCTGGATCCTGTTTTCCTAAATTTAATCAATCCCCTATGAGCACACACCAAAAAATACTGAAGAGCTGCTCTGAAAATGTCATTGAGATCAATGTCACAGGAGCATTGAAAGAGTTTGGGCGTACTCAGCACAGTGAAGTAAGTGTTGTCTTGTGGAGAAATTAAAGGCGAAGTTAAAGTAAACATATACGGATATTGTTTTTGTATTCCATATGGTTGAAATAACTTACAAATGGAACCCAAGGGATAAGTCATCGATGTGGTAACATCATAATGGGAAATGAAAAGCAGATAGAATTTTATAACAGATACGTTGCTGTAATATGATCTGTCAAAAGTATCAGAATGGCTTTAACAGATGCAGTATCTTGGCATCTTTGAGTGTCAAGGCGGCTAGCCTGTCTAATACAGTACTGATTAATGTACTCTGGCCGGGCTTATATACCTGCATGATGGAATACTTGATCCAGTCCAGTGCTACTTAGCTTGTCATTTTTTTTCATCATCATTTATATTTGTATCAGCTCCCCAATGTATACGTTCAGAATGATGCTTCTGGCCTGAGGTCATTCCCTCAAGTTTTTCTCTTGTCTATTTTCTTTGTTGTCACACTCAGGAAGATGAAGGATGTTTGTGCTTTAGAAATGTAGTACTTTTCGTGTTGGGGCCTTCAGTTTCAGCATTAGGATTTCCTGCACTTTGGGATAGTACATGGTCACATGCAGAGGAGGCTTCTCTCTGCTATGTCCAACCAATCTATCTTAGCAGGTGAATGCATCTTATGATCCCCACTCTTTTGTTTTTCACCATGTGACACCTTGGAGTGAGACTGCAGATTTTCTGCCCATTTAATTGTGAGCTGTAGCTGGTTTTACATGGCAGGCCCTTTCACATGTGTAACCTGCTTCACAGAAAACCCAGACATTGAACTCTAAACCAGATGTACCCCACCCCCACTGTGTCACTCTGATAATCTGTCCCTTGAATGTGTTGTAAAATCGATATCTGTTCCACCTGTCTGGTTGATCATTCGGATGAAAGATCCAGTGGCTAACTTCAAAGATGAGGAGGAAGCTTCTCTTGATTTTGCAGCTGACCTTCCACCCTTTTCCAACACCATCGAAGAGCAATTACTCATTTATTCATTCTGTTGGTGTTTGTGGGATTATGTTCCGTGTAAATTGGCTGCTGCCATTATCGCTGTCACTGTGTGCTAAAGAGAAATTACTGCTTCAATGTCCACGTGAATTGCGGTTATTAGATTGATGGATTCTCATTTCTCATTGCAGCTCACAGACAAAAAACAATTTCATCTGATCAAATCTGCACTGAATTCAAACCCACGTCCAAAGGGTAAAAGGGCTGTGTTCGTTTATCATAGCCTTGGAATTATTTCGGGCGGCACAGTGACTCATGGTTAGCACTGCTGCCTCACAGCACCAGAGACCAAGGTTCGATTCCATGCTCGGGTGACTGTCTGTGTGAAGTTTGCGCATTCTCCCGGTGTCTGTATGGGTTTCCTCCCACAGTCCAAAGATGTGCATGCTAGATGTAGATGGCCATACTGAATTGCCCATAGTGTCCAGGGATGTGCAGGCTAGGTGGATTAGCCATGGGGAAATGCAGAGTTACAAGGATGGGGTGAGTTTGGGTGGGATGCTCTTTGGAGGGTTGGTATGGAACGAATGGCCTGCTTCCACGCTGTAGGGATTCTATGATTTTCCTCTGAGCCTTTATTCCAATAAACTACACATATGGACCTTCATGCTTCTGGAGAAGAAGCAGAACTTGCTTATTCTGGAGCAAATTTGTTTTTTTCTCTCCCATTAGTTGTAAGTTGCCATTTTTAGCTCTTTTTTGACTGGCCAGTGACTAGTGGAGCTGCGCAGGGGTCAATGTTGGGACCACAACTATTCATGTTTTCCATTAACAATTGGCGGAAGAACTGAAGGCATTGTTGCTAAGTTTACAGATGACACAAAAGATAGGTGGAGGAATGGGGAGACTGCAGAAGGACTTGGACAAGCTGGGAAACTGGGCAAAGAAATGGCAGATGGAATACAATGTAGAAAGGTTTGAGTTTTGATAAGCAGAATAGAAGCTAGGACTATTTTCTAAATGGAAAAAATATGGAACACAAAAGGGACTGAGACGTCTTAGTTAGGACTCACTTAGTTTTCTATGCAGGTTCATTTGGTAGTTAGAAAGGTAAATGCAATGTTTGCATTCATTTCTGGAGGGATGTACTGCTGAGATTGTATAAGACTCTCGTCACATCGCAGTTGGGATATTGTGAGCAGTTTTGGGCTCTTTATCTAAGGAAGGATATGCTGGACTTGGAGGGGGTCCAGAGAAAGTTTACAGGAATGATCCTGAAGATTGAAGGGCTTTTCATATCAGTAGTGGTTGAGTTGTTTTGGTCTGTGCTCGGTGGAGTTTTAGGATGAGGGGAATCTCATTCAACTGACAGAATATCGAGATGCCTGGATAGCACGGATGTGGTAACGGTGTTTCCACTAGTAGGAGAGACTAAGACCCAAAGGAAGGGTCAACCCAGTGGAATTAAGATGAGGAGGAATTTCTTCAGCCAGAGAGTGGTGAACCTGTGAATCCCATTGCCATAGAAGACTGTGGAGGCTAAGTGACTCAGTTATTTAAGACAAAGCTAGATAGGTTCTAGGGAGAAGGGTCAAGGGAGAAGGCAGTAGACTGGAGTTGAGAAAAATCTACCATTGTGGAGCAGAGTTGATGGCTTGAGTGGCCTAATTCTGCTCCTGCATGTTATGGTCTATGGTCATTCGTCATTCATATCCTAAATTGTCAAACTAACAACATTCAACAATCATAATGCTTTCAGTCACTCTTAGACTTCTGGTGGGCCTTTGCTCACAATCTTGCAGCTACTAGTTATTCGCTCAAAGGTAACAACTATTGATGTGGCTCATGCCCGAAACGTCAATTCTCCTGCTCCTTGGATGCTGCCTGACCTGCTGCGCTTTTCCAGCAATACATTTTCAGCGCTGATCTCCAGCATCTGCAGTCCTCACTTTCTCCTATTATTGGAGACCTGTAAACAATCTCTTGAAGTCAGAAGGAGATTTCAGCAGAGAATTGTGTTAAAATCTGTTTTCCTTTAACATGCCACAGTTATGAGTGTCGTGCTGATATTTCCATAATTATGGCCTTTAAGGGAGTGTAATTAAACCCATTGTCTGTTGCAGACCATGATAAATGCTGGTTTGCAATGAGAGTGTATTACCCCAAACGTGGAAACAATTAGTTGTCACATTGCTGAAACTTGACAAGTGAGAAACACATGCAATGGAAGGCAAAAGGGACTCCTCCAGATAACTTGAACACACAGCACCAACTCCAACCAAAGATAGGCCCTGGTGCTGATTATAATGCAGAATGAATCTCCAACAAGTTTGTAAGTGGGATCAGTGGATATTCTGACACTGGTGTTGTATGTGCTGCTCTTAATACCTTATGGGTAGGTATTTCTCCAGGACTTGTTAGGGCTCATGTGAGTAGTCACTGTGTGGTCAAACTGGAAGAGCCTCTTGTACCAAACAATATATAGTATATTACATCTCTGGAACCATTCTGAAAAAGGGTTTCCAGATGTTAACTTTGTTTTCTCTTTGCACATGTTGCCAGACCTGCTGGGTTTTTCAGCAATTTCTGTTTGTGTCTTCAGTTTTTCTGAAGATGGGTCACTGGACTCGAAATGTTAACTCTGCTTTCTCTCCACAGGTGATGCCAGACCTGTGCTGAGTTTCTCCAGCTATTTCTGTTCTTGTTTGTTTCTTGAGCTATTTACATGTTACAAGATATGGCGTATGATAACTGATTGGAATGCTTAATATTCGATCTGACTCCTTAAAGATTCCACATAACTCTTCCACGGATCCTCACCATCATCCCATTGGGTGCTGCACGAGGCAGTCAGTTAATCTTAAACCTTTCAGAACCATGATTAATCTCATGGCTGACTATCCCCCACTTCCCTACTAACCACTGGCCGCTTTCCCCTCACTTCCATCTATCCCATGTGCTGAAAGCGAAGAGAGACATATATTTTTAAACCATGTTTCATGGACTTAGGACATCTTAAGGCACCTTGCAGAAAGTGAATTACTTTTGAATATTTGTTTAATATATCATTTCAGCTGCATGACACTATGACCTTTTGCTATAAATTCTGTGTCTTATGATCCTGCTCCACAGCTACCTAATAAAGGAGCGGTGCTCCAAAAGCCTCCAAATAAACCTGTTGGACTATAACCTGGTGTTGTGTGATTTTTAACTTTGTCCACCCCAGTCCAACACCGGCTTCTCCACATCATATTTTTGAATTGTCATGGATGTGATGTAGCAGCCAATTTGTACACACCAAAGTCCCACAAATAGCAACATGATAATGACCAGATAACATGCTTTCAGCAATGTCAAAAAGTGTGGTGCTGCAAAAGCACAGCCAGTCAGGCAGCATCCGAGGAGCAGGAGAGTCGAAGCTTCGAGTATAAACTCTTCATCAGGAATGATTTCCACAATGCTACTTGTACAATAAAATATTTGTCAGTACCTAAGCAAAAGCAGGCAATCTAGCCCTTTAAGCCTGTTCCATTATTCAATACCGTCATGGCTGATCTCAACTCCACTTTCCTGCCACCCTCCTTCAGACCTATTCCTTTACTAATGAAAGATCTACCTCCTCCTTAAATTCACTCAGTGTCTCGGTATCTAATCTCCAGCATCTGCAGTCCCCACTTCCGCCACACTAGGGGAAGTTCCTCTGCTGTGCCTCAAAAGGCAACATGAGATCCACGAAAGAGTTTAGACATTAGTCAAGTTGAAAAACTGGTACCTGGGTTGGTGCAGCACTGTTTCAGTATCTTACTGTCAACTACAATTCTGAACACTGACTTGGGAGTTGGAAGCCATGGCTTTTTGCTGTATGTTGAGCCACAGCTGACACATGAATCCAGTCATAGCCCCTCTTAATACAGTGCGAGCTGAGATTAATGAACGTTATCTGTTTTTGAAATCTGAGTGCTGTTCAGTGTTGATGGCAGTGGAAACGATCTGTGTCAGTCTTGTATAGTCACAGACTCAAAAACAGCAATTGCTGGAAAAGCTCAGCAGGTCTGGCAGCATCAGTGGAGAGAAATCAGAGTTAGCATTTCAGGTTGAATGACCCTTCTTCAGAACTGGAAATCACAGGTTCCTCCCTTTAAAAGGTGTAAAACAATTTTATTATGCAAATATAAATAATCTGAAATGATTCAGCTTTTGCTTGAGATTCCACCATGAGTCTAGAGATCCCTACGAAACCTTCTTTCTACTGTTGACTGGAAAGTATGAGCAGGTGATATCAATCTCACATTGTTGCTCACCATGTACCAAGGTGTGCCAGCTCACTGCACAATATGAGCTATTGCTCATGAGGGTACCTGCTGCCATTATCCTCTGAGAGTGAGGGCAATGACACTGAATAAAGCCAAAACACTGCAGATACTGGAGATGATTGGATCCAAACATCAACTTCATTCCTCTCTCCACAAAAGCTGCCAGACCTGCTGAATTTGTCTAGCACTTTCTGTTTTTCTTTGGGAAACGAGGGACTGTTTGGCTTAGTGCGGTAAGGATAAAATCCTTCCTGGTCTGAAAAGAAGAGTTTTTTTTCAGTTTGTAGTCCATATTCTGATACTCTCTTGAGTGATGAAGGCTTTGCATTTCATATGTGATGAAGGTTAATACTATAGTTGTATTACTTGAGAAATTGGGCTGTAATGTAGAGATAAATGGGTTTTGATCTTTTTTGTTCTGGGAAGGCGATTTGTCTTTTTAAGCGCAGAAACTCATTTACTTTTGAAATAATGGGTCATAGAGTCATTGAACTGTACAGCACAGAAACAGACCCTTCAGTCCAACTCGTCCATACCTAAAGGTTATCCTAAATTAATCTAGTCTCATTGGACCCATATCCCTCTAAACCCCTCCCATTCATTTACCCATCCAGATCCTTTTAAAAGTTATAATTGTGCCGCCTCCACCACTTCCTCTGGTAGCTCATCCCATACATGCACCACCTTTTGCATGAAAAAGTTTGCCATAAAGTTTCTTTTATATCTTTCCCCTCTCACTTTAAACCAATGCCCTCTAGTTTTGGACTCCACCACCCTGGGGAAAAGACCTTGTTTATTTACCCTATCCATGCCCCTCATGATTTTATAGACCTCTATCAGGTCACCTCTCTGCCTCCAGCACTCCAGGGAATACAGCCCCAGCCTATTCAGCCTCTCACTATTGCTCAAACCCTGGTAAAATCCTTGTAAATCTTTTCTGTACCTTTTCAAGTTTCTATGGGTCCAATCAGCATTTGCAAGGCATCATGCGACTTAAGTCAAATGATGGACAAGCAACGTGGTCAGGTAATTACTGATAATTGCTGTTTGCTAAATTGAAATGTTACAACCCAGAGAGATGATGAGAGAGGCCAAAAGCAGATTTGTTTTAGAAGAAATGAGAAAGTGAGGACTAGAAATGAGAAAGTGAGGACTAGAAGTGAGAAAGTGAGGACTAGAGACTAGAGTCAGAGTCGAAAAATGTGGCACTGGCAAAGCACAGCAGGTCAGGCAGCAAGCATGGAGCAGGAGAGTCGATGTTTTGGGCATGATTCTCGATGGAGGAAACATTGATTCTCCTGCTCCTTGTATGCTGCCTGATCTGCTGTACTTTTCCAGTGCCACACTTATCGATTCAGAAGAAAAGAGCCCATACCAGCAGATGTGCTGTTTAGCAGCGTTGAAGTTGTTAAAGTAACTGAAAAATGCCTGAGGAGAGTCTGAGAGAATTACATCTGGTGAATATGCAGGCAGTCACTAAACGAAACACTTGTGACTCAGTTGAGTAAGAGATTGAGTGAAGATAGGAATAATACGTCATTGGGCTGAATAAAAGAAAATTGTGGGGAAAGGGTTGAGTCTTTTTGCTGTTTCTAGGGAGATTTGTTTCAAAATGGTTTCATAGCTGTGCTTTTCAAAAATTTCTTTTTTGCAAAGAAATGTATGATTTTTTATTAAAAGTAAATTTATATCTTCTCAGGATTACGTTCAATAA
This sequence comes from Chiloscyllium plagiosum, assembly GCF_037043375.1. Lineage (NCBI taxonomy): Eukaryota > Metazoa > Chordata > Chondrichthyes > Orectolobiformes > Hemiscylliidae > Chiloscyllium > Chiloscyllium plagiosum. The sequence goes on along the minus strand of NW_028270155.1, from coordinate 13,186,128 downwards.
CTGACCAACATGGTAGAAAATCATAATCCATCAAGCCAGGTTATATTCTGGAATCTGATTTGCACAGCACTAACATCATCTGCAATCATAATGACAATTGGATTTATTAGTTGACTATTTTGCCCTTTAGCTTTGGATTCACCACATAAGTAGGACGATAGTCTTTGTCAAACTCCTTCATTATTCTAAAGACCTCCAACAGGTTACCCCTCAAGTACCTCTTTTCTAGAGAAATGAGGCATAGTCTGTCTAGCCTCTGCTATCTTCATTGCTCTCAGTCCTGTTAACAGCCAATCATGGCAAGTTGATAATCTCACTTGAAGGTTGTGCGATCGGCTATATGGACACTGATTATTTCAGACACCTTCCAACCATCCTCCCATGTTTTACTCCATAAATTTGAATTTATCCAAAACTCTGCAGCCCATAGCATTAAGTCCTCATTCACCCAGCTCATCATATTTAGTGACCAGTATTAAATCTCTACATTGATAGATTAATCAGCACTTTGATTTTGAAATTCTCTGACTTTGTTTTTAAATCCCTCCACATCACATCTCTAACTGCCGGATCCTCCAGTCCTATAATCCTCAGAAATATCTGTGCTCCATCAATTCTGATTTATTGAGCTTGCTGAATTTGACCACAACCCTTGGCGCCAGTGCTATCAGACGACAAGTCCCTAAATTCCAGATGTTCTCTCCCTAAATCTTTGGAGCTCTCATCACTTTTCAGTGCATTAAGCCACTTAAGACCTACCTATTTGATGAAACATTTGGTTATATGCCTGAACACCTCCTTATGTGGCTCAGTGATATGTTTTGTTTCATAACACTCCTGTGTAATGCCTTGGAATATTTCACTGTGTTAGAGATAGTGCCTGAATGCACGATGATTTTGATTGATAGCGCCTTGTCTTGGATGGATCCCACATTTCCACCTCCAGTGAGAGACCGGTACAGGCGTTATTCCTTGCACTTGTGTTAAAGCATGAAATTCTCCATCAAGGCGCAAGCCCAGATCTGGATTGACAACACAGTTATACTTTCAGGTGTTTTTTGTTTTACCGTTCAACTTGATGTGGTACCAGAAACACCTCTCACTGTCAGCCACTGCCCTTTTATGAATTTTCGTGGAAATACTGCTGCTTGCTCCTTCAGTTTTAGTCAATGTCACGACCAATTCTGTCCACAACATTACTTATCCGATATCCTATTCTTAACTGGACTGGCATGTCACCTATGGATGGTGGACAATGATTCCAGAATGGTCATTTAGCACGTCAATGACAGCTAACAGGGATACGTAATATTGACTTTTATGTAGAGGCCAAGAAAACAATTACCATCTCTCTCAAATTGGTTTATTCCATGTGGTGGTCTGAATTTAAGTGGATCGGGGTCCATTGTGCGTCTAGTCCATCGAGGACCAGATTTCATGTCCAACCCAATCCATTGGGGAAGTCCAGAACTACGGGTCATGGTCTTAGGATAAGGTGTAAGTCATTCAGGAAAGAGATGAAGAAAAATTTCTTCATTCTGAGATTTGCAAACCTGTGGAATTCTCTGCCGCAGAAAGCTGTTGGAGCCAGCTTATCAGATATATTCAAGAGGGAGCAGGATGAGACCCCTGTGGCTGAAGGAATCAAGGGGTTTGAAGAGAAAGTGGGAGTGGGAGACTGAGATTGCATGATCAGCCATGATCGTATTGAATGGTGGTGCAGGCTCGAAGGGCCGAATGGCCTACTCCTGCAGCTATTTTCAATGTTTCTATGTTGGAGTGAGGATCTAATTCTTTTGGGGTCTGGAATTGTCTGTCATTGGTGGATTATGAATCGCGTAGATATTTTGACTCTTAGATGGACAGAGAAATGTGGTGAGTAAGAGATGAAAAAACCAAACCCTTTTCTCCCTATCTGCCATAAAGCCTGTGGGCATCTGAGAGTGATTTTTAAGTTCATTTTATATACAGTTTCAGCTCAATGAAAGGAGTAAAAGTCTGCTTCCCCTCCACACTTTATAACTCTTCAATAAACACATCATGTACAATGGAGGATGATGACAGTTAGGCACACAGGAAGATGTTAGAACGTAGGAACTGGAGAAGGCCATTGGACTGCGCTGCCATTCAATATGGCTGTGGCTGACCATTGAATTCAGTGACCTTTTCCATATTATCCTCTTATCCCTGTACGTCAATAGTATTTGGAAATTTGTCAACCTTTATTTTAAGCATAATAACTGTGTTTCCACAGACCTCTTGGGTGAAACATTCGAAAGGTTTATGACCCTCAGTTTCTCAAAAAAAGTCTCATCTCAGTCATACATGTATTCCCCTTATTTTGTAATTTTGTCCCCTAATTTTCAGTCCCCAAGCAGGAGAAACATATTACTTATATCTAGCCGAACTGTCCCTTTGTCAGTAAAATTAGTAGGGAACTAAACAACTAGTTAGCCTGTTACTCATGGTGTTCTTATGAAGGACATTAAATTGAGAAATCTCACTGATATTCTTAGAACGTACCTGAACAGGTAGTTGGGATTGACAGTGCTACACATCCCTGATCACTATGGGCAACGTAGCACAGCCAATCCAACTAACCTGCACATCTTTGGTTTAATCTTATAGTACAGCATGCTACTAGTATAAGTTGCAATTTGTCTCAACCTTTTTATACATGTGGATGCGTATCATGTGTAGATTGGTTTAGACACGGATTAAAATTTGTACTAATAGGGGTCTGCATGTGCCAAAGTGGAAAAGTGTTTCCATTCTTCACCTCAGCTTGAGCACTCTTCTTTGCATTAAAATAACTAATTCTGCGGTGGCACCTGTACAATGATTCTTACTCTGAAAAGCTACTAATAAAGCCAGCTGCTTGTACTCTGCAGGCTCAGCCAGACCGGTAAAGTCTTGTTCATTATCCAAATTTGAGCTCTGCTACTGACTCTTAAGGGAGCTTAAAATGGGAGCAGGAGTATTGTGGAAGGTCAGTAATAATGAGACTCCGAACTAATAAAATTCAATTTGCTTGCCAAGGAATTTTGCATAAAACCATTGGGATATCTTAGTGCCAATTCAAACACATTAACAACGAAAGTTATGGTTAGAACTGATGGGCTTACGTGATCGTGTATCCGTGAGACTAATGTTAGGTTAGACGCCTTTAGTTTAGGCAACATTCTGCTTTGTTCAGTGGTTGTAACCCCATCATGTTTAGTGGAATAATTGAACCACACAGGTCAATGATTTAAAAGCAAAAAGTGACAAGATTGGACTTCTGAACTGGAAGGAAATGATGATGCTCAAAGTGATGGGATAGGCCAAATGGCCATCACTTCATCATTCTCTAATGCAGCATTTGGTTTTTAAAATGCAGAAAGCGGTCATTCAGTCCATTATACAGGTGCTGGCTCTTTGAGAGAGTAATCATATCTACTCCCACAAGTCCACTTTTCAACCTGTGAAACTGCAATTTCCTCTTTTCTTCAGTACTTTTCAAACTCTCTTTGAAATTTATTTGCAAAATCAGCTTCTGACAGCTGTTTGAAGAGTAGGGCAGCATGGTGGTTCAGTGGTTAGCACCACTGCCTCACAGCACCAGGATCCTGGGTTCCATTCTACCCTCATTTGACAGCATGGATGAGTTGGACCAAAGGGTCTGTTTCCGTGCTGTACATCTCTATGACTGTGTGGAGTTTGACGTCTCCCCATATCTGCATGCTTTCCTCCTACAGTCCAAAGATGTGCAGGTTAGTTGGATTGGCTGTGCTAAATTGCTGTTGAAACTTTATTGCTGGAACAGCACAGCAGGTCAGGCAGCATCCAGGGAACAGGAGATTCGACGTTTCGGGCACAGGCCCTTCTTCAGGAAGGTGCTAAATTGCCCATAGTGTTCAGGGATATGTAGTTTAGGTGGGTTAGCCATGGGAAATACAGGGTTGGAATAGGACCTGATGGGCTGAATGACTTGCTTCCACACAAAAGGGATTCTATGAGTGTTCAAAATGCTGACAACTTTCTGAGAACATGAAACAAAAGATCAGTTAATGCTTCAGTTCGTCACCTTCACCAAAATTAGGGCCAAAAATTATATGTGGAGTCTTCTCTTTAAGTGTGGCATGGTGGACTTTGGTAATTCCTGTTCACTTAATTGTGAATGTTCATCTTTTATTCCTGATTCTTGCTGTCTTTTTAACCTTTTAACATCAAAACTATCTTGTGCTTTGCCTCTGACTTCTTGTGTAATCATTTGATTCGGTCAGTTATTGGTGACTATGTCTTCAGCTTCCATACTCCATGACAATTCCACCTCTTATATTTTTGCCTCCCCACCTTTCTTCCCTCCTTCATGACTAGACTTAAAATCCACCTCTCCTCCAGTCTTTGTTCACCCTCTTACCATATCTCTTCACTTGACTCGATGTCCATTCCTTTATAAAATGACCTGGGATATTTTATCCCTTTTAAAGGCAATATCAAAGTACTGGTTTTGAAAATGGATGTTAATTATTATTAACAAAAGTTCAATCAATAGGGAGGCTCAGAGTATTATTCCTGACAAAGAGATTGAAACCGCCTCTCACACTATGCATTTGGGTGGTGTTTTTGACAATTTTTGAACTTCCCAAAATGCTTTGCAGCCAATGAGCTATGTTTGAAGTTATAATGGAGGAAAGAGAGCAGCAAATTTGTCCTTTGCAATGCCCAGAAGTGACAACATAATCAAGACTAGACAATGTCTTTAAATGATTTTGGTTAAGGAATTAATGTGGACAAGAATACTTGGGATGCTTACTGAAGAGAGTACATTGTGAGTTCACAAATCCATTTGAGAGGGCAGATCGAATCTTTATTTATTGTCTTGGCCTACAGCACCCTGTAATGCTGGCTCTACCTAAACATTGATCCTGACAACACTTCCATTGTCTCTAAATTATTAGGCTTCTTGGTTGACATCCAGTAATTGATAAATGCAATTTTCATGTTCTTATGTATGAGGACTACAGTTATTGCTATCTGTGCCAAACGTTCTTCCCTAGATGTTGATTCCACCCTTCACTCTGACAACTCTCCAAGGGCAAACCACAGCATTCCCAAGGTTAGGTTTCACATCTGATTTGAGCTGAGCTTTTCACCATGTATCTGTGCTGTCAGTGAAATCATCTAATTCTACCTCCCATAACATTGACTTCACCACATCTCCCTCAACTCATCAGCCTTCAAAACTCTTATCTGTGCCTTTGTTAACTCCCAAACTTCACTAACACTATCCTGTCCCATTCCACCCGTTCTAACCCCAGTAATCCTGAGGTCATCCAAAATTTGCTGCCCATGTCATTGCACTACGTTCTGACAACCATTCAGTCTCCAGACCCTCTTCTCCCCCCAAAACCCAATCAATTTCTCAATGTCCTAGTTTGGCTCCTGGTCAAGCAATGCCATGGATTCTAAAAATTTGTGCACCTTGACATTCAAATCTCTCTCTATGCCTCATCCCTCCCTAACACCATAATCTCCTCTACTCCCACATGTTTGCAGGCTCTCACTGAAAGCCAAGCCAGATTTTGTTGAACCTGTCAGGACAATTTGCAAGAAATACCAGAGTGAAGGGAAAATAACATATGCAAAACAGTGCATATTGTATCTATGTGAGTTTTCTTTAACTTTAGTATTTCTTGAGTGCAATACAAGAATCTTCGACAAAGTGTCTTGACACAGCAATGCTCAAGTTCTGTATTAACAAACTCCCAGCTGTCTGGGCTCTTCTAAGTCAGGTCTCCTGATCAATCTCTTTATGAATTGCTCTAACATTAGTGGCCTTACCTTCATCCGCATAGACTGTAAACTCTGCAATTGCATCCCTATAACTGTCTGTCCCTGTTCTTTTGTTACTTAGCAGGACTTATACACTTAATGGTAAGGTCCTAGAGAGTGTTGCTGAACAAAGAGACCTTGGAGTGCAGGTTCATAGCTCCTTGAAAGTGGAGTCGCAGGTAGATAGGATAGTGAAGAAGGTATATGTATGTTTTCTTTTATTGGTCAGAGTATTGAGTACAGGAGTTGGGAGGTCATGTTGCGGTTGTACAGGTCATTGGTTAGGCCACTGTTGGAATATTGCATGCAATTCTGGTCTCCTTCCTATTGGAAGGAGGTTGTGAAATATTAAAGGATTCAGAAAAGATTTAGTAGGATGTTGCCAGGGTTGGAGGATCTGAGCTATGAGGAGAGGCTGAACAGGCTGGGGATGTTTTCCCTGGAGCGTTGGAGGGGTGACCTTATATAGGTTTACAGAATTATGAGGGGCATGGATAGGATAAATAGACAAAGTCTTTTTCCTGGGGTGGGGGAGTTCAGAACTACAGGGCATAGGTTTAGGGTGACAGGGGAAAGATATAAAAGAGGCAACTTTTTCACACAGAGGGTGGAATGTGTATGGAATGAGCTGCTGGAGGAAGTGGTGGAGGCTGGTACAATTGCAACATTTAAGAGACATTTGGTTGGGTATATGAATAGGAAGGGTTTGGAGGGATATGGGCCGGGCGCTGGCAGGTGGGACTAGATTGGGTTGGGATATCTGGTCAGCATGGACGGGTTGGACTGAAGGGTCTGTTTCCATGCTGTACATCTCTATGACTCTATGATTCTACGTCCTTTAAAACTCTCCTTAAATCCAACCTTTTAGAGACTTGTTGGTGATCAGGCCTGACATTGCCTTCTGTGGCTCAGATGTAAACATTGCTTTAAAGTGGTCATGTCAGCATGCTCAAGTTTTTGAGGTAGGATTTAAACCTAGGACTTGTGAACTCAAAAGCAAGACTAAGGCCTCTGAGTTAGTCTTGCAGCATATAAGTGAGTATGTTGTTCATACCTTCCTTGCCAGAGCATAGATATATACCATAAGCCAACTGGAGGCACTAGTTACACTCTGTTACCCACAGTGATAGATAAGACTTGTGTTAGAAGAATACCTATTGGGTTTCAGCAACTGTCATTCCAAGTCCGCATTATTTCCTCATGCTCATGATGAAATCTACCTCATGTGTAGCAGAGGAGGAATTTGTAATTCATGCAGAGAGCTGTGGGACAACATTTTTGTATATATTTAAGGCTGAGATAGACAGATCAATGGGGAAAGGGCAGGAAAATGTGAAATCTTAGATTGGTCATGATCCTTTTGAATGAGGGGTTGAATTGCCAATCCCTTTTTATTATGGTCTTAAAAAAGTCCCTTCAATGATTTGAGCAGTCCATTTCTGCCTTGTTGCATTGTATTTAATAAATTAACTGTGTAACTTGGTTCCTTGTGGCTTTGGCAGAGACTGATACCTCCTCTTAGACCGAGTGCTCCTTGCATTGTGTTCATTGAGTTGGTCAATCTTTTTGCAACTTTTTGCAATGCTCATGCTCATATCATAGAACAATTCTGGGCATTGTATATGAACCCATAGACCTTTCATTACATGCTAGATATTTACCTAATCATCCTGTTCAGAGCTGTTATTACACACCCCTGGTGTAGGTAGGACTTGAACCCAAGACACTACCTCCATGCCACAGAGGCCCCATTTCATTGCATGTGAATACATTCTGACCGGTTTCCCACACAAACATCCCTTTGACTTTGAGATTCTTGTTTCACAGAAGAGCGCAGAGTCCTTTTGGTTGTTTTGCAATGTAACCTCAAAGGGTCAAGTGCGGGCTAAAGTCACCAGCTCTGAGTCATTTAGACTCGATCATTCCTGATCTGAATTAATATAATATCAGCTATGGCAGCTTCAGCCTGTGCATTTTGCAATCTTCCTTAACATTTTGGATTTTGTCTGACTTAATTGTGCCATCTTGTCGTTGAATCCAATTTGACCCCTTGTTTATTTATATCTTGGTAGTAGGACCACGCTCTTCAAACTAATTTGTTCCTGGTAACTCTGTTTCCCAATACCAGTTAGAGACCTTTGCTGGAGGGCTGGCTTAAGTCTATTGAGTCCAGCTTTATGCAATGATTACTGGTTTAAAACAGATGCTGGGAACACAACGTTCCTTTTGTCTCACTTTATTGTAAGTACAGTTGAATGCAGGAAAAAAAAAAGCACAACTAGCTTGCCAAGAAATTTTCTGCTTAGATCAGGATTATGTTGGGATCAGGAGTTTCATCAACGCTTAGAAAGCATTGCTCTTTTCTTTGCCTTGTAGTCCATTCAGCCTGACTAAAGCTGAACATTAACAAACACTGAACATTTTGAGCAGAAAGCATACATTTCACACAAAAGTGTTTCATTTCCACGTTGTAATGCTGTCTCAGCAATGGTGGTGAGCAAATTGCTTTTGTATCACATATCGAAGAAAAGGGATTTAGTATTTAAGTGCTGGAGAATTCTGTAAAGTGAGAGTGAATGGGAAGCAGCTTGGCCCATTGAAATTCTATATAATAGGAGGAAGTGGGAAATAGTTCAGTCAATTGGTATTCTACAGAATTCAAGTGAATGAAAAGTGGCTATGGCCATTATAAATGTATGCAATGTGAGTCAATGAAGAAGGATTTAGTACTTAGGAATGATACACAGTGGAATCAGAAGGGAAAGGGTTTAATCTACACAATGGGAGGCAGTGTGAAAAGAGTCTGTTCATTTGTAATTATATATAATGTGATTGAAAGTGATGTTTGTGCTATGTTGGTGTTCTTTGATTATCTATATTGTAGTTTACTATAAACTGACTAGTGCATGGTTTATTCAGCTTTAATTTATACTGGTTTGATTTATTCACTTATTTGGATTTGGGACTCCAAAATGATATCTCATATTTATTCTAATGGGAAGACCTTGGCTTTAGCATTCTGCTGTAAATAAATGAATTGGCGAAAAGCCATTCTTTATTTTCTACCTCTTGTTGCTTGAAGTTGAGTGTAGAATAAAGGACTTTGGAGGAAAATAAAACAGTTGAGTAAGATTAATTGGATAATTCTATCCATGAGCCATCACAGCATGATGGGCCAAAAGGCAGACTTTTGGGATTGTGTCATTTTAAACTTCAATTGTGCGGCATCATGGGTTTGCAATTATTTTCGGTGGGCTTGCTCACTTGGCTGGGTGGTTGGTTTGCCTTGCAGAGTGACGCCAACAGCTTGGGTTCAATTGTTGTCCCAGCTGAGGTTATCGTGAAGGTCCCACTTTCTCAACCTCTCTCCTCGCCTGAGGCAGGGTGACCCTCAGCTTAAACCCACCACTGGTTGTCTCTCTCTCTGATAAGAGAGCAGCTTTCTGGGACTGTGGCAATTTTGCTTTCCTTTTATCTCACTCTGCCATTGGTTGCAAGTAATAATTCCCCAGAGATTGAGTAGGTACAAAGAAAACTTGAAGATATGTTGGTGTTGTTGTTGCAAATACTTTTTTTCTCTCATCTGTGTGCCCAGAGATGAGTTTTGATGTTCCTAGCATCGAGGTGGTCAGTTCAAAATGTCCATGAGATATTGTGCTAATATGGTGAGACAAAGTAGAAGCAGTGTAGATTTCAAATGGTAAATTATTATTTGGGTTGATTTAACTGTTTTTGTGCTATAAATTCAATGTAATTTGTATCAAGACTTACTTTACAGTAAACTGTACCAAGGGATATCACAAAACAAAATTTGACAGAAACCATGCATAGAGAAATTAAGGTGAGTACTTTGATCAAACAGGGAGATTTTAAGCAGCGATTTAATAAAAAGAACAGTTGAAAGGCAGAAAAACGTAGAGGATTTCAAAGCCTCACGGTTACCTATGGTAGAGCGGCGAAAGATGGCAATATGTGGTCTAGATCTGAAGGAATGCTGTTATCTCAAAGGGTTATAGGTGCTGAGGGAATGACAGAGATGGAAGGAGAGAGGCCATGGAAGGACTTGAAAAGTAGATGTTGGATGGGAGGAAGGGTGATAGTGAAAAAGAAAACCAAGAAAATAAATGAAGCCACAAGTGTGTTCGGATGACACAAATGGTTTGGTCTTGGAAGATGTGGAGGGAAAACAGAAATGCGATACAATCTGATGCAGGGAGGCTTGAAAACAATTGGCATGGGGAGCAAAACCTGAGATACCATGGAGCTTGGAGCGCTATCCTAAGACTCAGGTACAGGACACAGGGGACAGTGCAGAAGGAGTTTTATCATTTACCTATACCGTACTGTTCCTTTTATGGGAATGCTTGGTGTTCACACTGTCGTGCATGAAGTAGATATTTTAACTTCGAACATTTTTTTTGTGAGCTTAGTCCCAGGATATCTATAGCATCTCAGTGGCATCACTATCCATTCCTCTATAAAGAGAGGTGACCTGTCATGGGGCAACAGAAAAAGAATGAGCTGGGGGCTGGAATGAGATAACAGAAACTATGATGATATTTGAGTACAGTTCTGAGAAAGTTCTCCCTAGTTCCCTCGCCAATGCTTATCATTCTGACAGCACCACCACAAGATCATTGTGTTTGAGTACTATGTGCGAATGTGCAGAAGTAATTCATGGGTAGTAATGTGCTGAGAGATATCCTGTGGTCAAGAAAGGCACAACAACAATTAATCTCTTTAAGATGGCACACGTTATTGGATCTTAGCCTGCTTCTACGTGTATGTATCTGTGTGTTATCTTCTGTTTGGACTGTAATATACTAGTGAGATCGATTCCCAGTTTGTACTTTCACAGGTCTACATGAATGCCAGTCTGGAATAATTTGTTTAATACTATTTTTAACCCTCAGCCAAGCCTCGGAATTTCCAGATATCAGTAACCTATTATCTTCACCTGCTGATGGACACTTTATGATTTTGGCATTTGAGGGTCTCACTAACAATGAAGGTGTGATATATTTAATGCTGTGTTGTATGCTTAGAAAGTGCTGTGAATGAAGGAGTGAATGGAATGGTTTATTAGGGCAGTCAGCCAACTAGCTCCCAGATGTGCCAATGTCGAACTTGAGCCAAAAGATTCAAACAGATGAATGAGAGTGGGTACTGAATGAGTCACTCTTTCTATTCTTTTGCTTTTGTGCCTTCTACAGAATCACCTTGTGACTCCCACCTCCAGTGCCCAACTTGCCTGAGCCTCCTCATTATCCCACCCCCTCCCCAACATTGCAGCACCTCTGTAAGCTGTCCTCAAGAATATTCTGACCTGCAGTGAATTTAGCTTATTATTCTGAGGCTCTTTGACCATCTTAAAGATCAACTAATTGGTCTGTTGTGGACTCTCCAATTTAACAATCCACAGGTTGATGTGAATCCAAAAGGGAATTCTGCCAATGGAAAACCAAGATATTCCCCAAATGCTAAAAACAGCCAATTGTGTGGTCCTAAGCTAGGGAAGGAAAGAGTTGATGATACACAGGTCACCCATTAGGAAAAGTTACAGGGGGTCTCAGAACCATGTTCAAACAGCGATCACAGGCACAAGGCAGGATTTGGTAATCAGCATTACTGCAAACGATAAGCGCTTAGAGCAAACAAATGAGAATGTAAATGCATGCCAGTGTAGAAGATGCTGTGGATGCGCAAAGCATAGTCCGTGTGCTCAGTGAATACATCCTGGAAACAGTCACTGTAGAAGACTATAGCAACATGTCTTGTTTTTCAGAAAATAATCCCTAAGAATTAAAGGTGTCAATGTTAATAAGATGCAGGTTTTAGAAAGGCTTACAAGAGCTCAAAACTAACAAATCCTGAGGGATGTATGGTATCTGTCCAATAGTTTTAAGAGAGACTAGGGTGAAACTAGTGCATCGCTGATAACTGCCTTTTGTCAGGAAATGTTGGAGAAATATTACAGGATTGGAAATCTGATAACATAGGGTTCGTATTCAAGAGAGAAGTCAAGTCAAAGATGAATAGCATTAGAAGCATTCATCAATTCCTGGAGAATGTCTGAGGAATATGTAATAATTAGTAGTCAGTGTGGCTGAAGGGAAGGAAGATCCAATCTACTATGTCTCCCTAACCTGTTAACAGATGTGATCCAAACCAATAAGAGGCAATCAGGATTGCAGGATTGATTTGAACCACCACATATCTTTGACAAAAATCCTTTGGTAATGACCAGAGCTGGAATTAAAACCATTGATGATTTGAGAGGCAGTGAAGGATTTTAAAGAGAGGAAGAAAAAGTGGAAACTTGTCATGGGATTGGTCCCAGAGTGGTGAGGGAGGGAGGGTCAATTTTCAGTGAAATACTCCAGGTTTCATTGTTGTAGAGGTGTCCGTACTATTTAAAATATTTGCTAACTACTTAGAAATCTGTTGTAAGTTGACAAGGTTTGAAAATGATGCTGAGCTGAAAAGGAAGGGTGTAAATTTGGAAAAGATAAAGAAGCTTGGGACCCACAACAGAAACTTAATAGAATCTGAATCTGGTAAATAAATGGCAGATAAAATCTAATACAGTTACGTTTGAGGAACTCCATATTGATTGGAATAAAATTGTATATAGTGTGCTCAATGTTTATCACTAAGGCACACAGGAAACTGTCACATCTCAGTGGGGTATCGCCTAGGAAATCAAACCCTGGCGTCATCACAAAAATTAAAGATTTCATCCATATGTAAAATTTCCCCAATTCACCTGCCTTTATGTCCAAGGTTTTTGTAATTCATACAAAGAACTATTTATTACAAGGAAACAAGTCGTGGCTACTGAAAAACAATAATGAATCCTTGATGTATGACTCTACTCATTAAGATTAGATTAGATTAGATTCCCTACAGTATGGAAACAGGCCCTCCAGCCCAACAAGTCCACACCGACCCTCTGAAGAGTAACTCACCCAGATCCATTTCCCTCTGACTAATGCACCTAACACTATGGCCAATTCACCTGACCTGCACATCTTTGGACTGTGGGAGGAAACTGGAGCACCCGGAGGAAACCCACGTAGACGCGGGGAGAATGTGCAAACTCCACACAGACAATCGCCCAAAGCTGGAATCAAACCTGGGACCCTGGTGCTGTGAGGCAGCAGTGCTAACCACTGAGCCACCGTTTATAAATTGCCTCTCAACGCAAACAGATGGATTCAGAGAAGAACATAAAATAACATGGACATTACCGATGGAGTGAAAAGGCAGTTCCTTTTGAACTCTTGCTTATCAAGCATCTATCTATCTTAAGAATGTTCAAGGATTTTGCTTGCACCATCCTTTCAAGGAGAGAGTTTCAAACACTCACCACCCTCTGAGAGAAAAGCATTTAGCCACATTTCCCTTTTAAATATGTGGCCTTTAATTTTTAGCTGATAGATTCTCCCATAACATGAAACTTTCACTCCACATTGCCTTTGTCAAGACCCTTCAGGATTTTAGAGGTCTCAATCAAGTCCTCTTCTAACGTCCAGATAGTTTTCTGTTCTGAACCCCAGCAGGTACAAGTCCACCCCGTTAAACATTGTCTCTGAAGGCAATCTACCCATTATAGGTATTAAGGTAAAATGCTACAGATCAGAGTTGAAAAGTGCAGTGCTGGAAAAGCACAGCTGGTCATTCCTGATGAAGGGCTTATGCTCTAAATGTCGACTCTCCTGCTCCTGGATTGCTGCCTGACCTACTGTGCTTTTCCAGCGCCACACTCTTTGACACCATTCCAGGTATTAGTCGAGCAAACCCTCCATGAACTGCTCCCAACACATTTATATCCATCAATAAGGTACTCATGATGGAGTTTCTATTGCCCTGTAGTGAAGCACAATACTTTAATACTTTTATATTGTATTGAATTCCCCTTGTGATAAATGATTCTTTTCTGAATGACAAAATGTGCTCCTTTGCACAAAGATCCAATAGGTGTGCCAGCAGTGTTTATACCATAGTATTGTTCAAGAGCACATTTGATGATGTGCTTATTTTCATATGCTTATTCTGAGCGGATAGTGGTGGGTTGAACAGTTTCCTTCGCTTGTACTTGTATGATTGCTTGGTAGGACAGAACATGAACATTGCTGAAAAGAGACGAGAAGTCAAAGCTTAATTGCCTTGCAGTCATCAGGACAGCAAAGCAAGAAAACCAACCTCAGAAGGTGCTTGTGGCTTATAAAGCAAGAAGACAGGGTGCTAATTGGTTGGCAGGGCAATGTAGCAGGAATTGTTAGCTGTGATAATTAACTGATTAAATTTAAACCAGGCCAGTTAACTCTGATTTGTTGGAGCATTGCCTTGGGGTTGTATTGGAGTTCAGCTGTTACACCAGTATTTGCATAATTGAAACCTGTGATTAGTGTATATTTAATGGCCACATCGAGCTGCACAGATTCTAACCATTGCAATATTGATATTGGTGTTCTAATGTTCCGAAGTTTTCATTCTCTCTCCCTCAAGTCACGGTGAGCTTTAATGCAAGCCTGACATTAATTTCCCTCATAAAATTTGATTTTTGTTTGGCACAATTATCCCCAGGCAAGTTTCTTATTTTCGAGGTCTGATGTCGGACATTCACAGACACATTTTGTTTAATTAGATCAGAAAAGACTTTGTTTTAGTTTTTTGACCAGACATGCATTACAAAACATGTGGCCCGAAATAAAACTTTTTTTTTTCTGGTTGCTGTTTTCGTTGGCCATCAATAAAAATGTTTGGAACTTGTGGTTGGCCACCCAAGATTTGGGCAAGATGTTAACTATTTGCTGTGGCAGCACAACAGGGCAAGTGTAATCCTGCACTCATTGCTTGCTAATTGAAGTTATTCACCATGGCAACACAATTGAGAGGCATTGAAATGATATCGAGATAAATGATATTGCTTTACAGACCCAAATCTTCATTTTTAAAAATTTGTTTCTGGGATAAGCGCATCGCTGGCTTGGCCAATATTTATTTTCCATCTCTTAATGCCATGGAGAAGCAAGTAATGAGCTGTTGTCTTGAGCAGTAAAAAGTATGGACTGCAGATGTTGGAGATCAGAGCTGAGAGTACGTTGCTGGAAAAGCACAGCAGGTCAGGCAGCATCTGAGGAGCAGGAGAGTCAACGCTTCGGGTGTGAGCCCTTCTTGATGAAGGGTTTATGACTGAAACATCGATTCTTCTGCTCCTTGGATGTGACCTGACCTGCTGTGCTTTTCCAGGGTCTAATTTTCCAACTGTTGCCTTGAGCAGTCTGAGTTTAAGGATACTCACAGTACACTAAGGGAGGGAGTTCCAAGATATTGACTCAGTGGCAGTGAAGCAATGGTAATATATTTTCAAATGAGGAAGGTGCACAGCTGAGAGTGAAACCTGTAGTTGGTGGTGCTGCCCTTTTCCTCTGAGATGGTAGAGAAACTGTTTTTACACACACAGTGGTTCATGTGTGGAATGAACTGCCAGAGAAAGTATTGGATGCAGGTACAATTATAATGTTTAAAGGATATTTGAACAAGTCCATGAATAGAAAAAGTTTGGAGGGATATGGGCCAAACACAGGCAGCTGGGACCACTTTAGTTTGGGAACAATGTCAGCGTGGAGTGGTATGACTCACCGGTTTGTAATGTGCTGGGTATGATAGCACCATGGGTTATTTGGTGGGGAGTGAAAAGGAGATACTGCTGCATGACATGGTTATAAGGAAGGCTTCCCTGTTTGACACTCCAATGCAGCATCTTCAAGGGTCAATAAAATTGAAGCATCCATAAAATTATATAGTACTCAAGGTGCAAAAGAAGTCCATTCGGCCCACTGTTCAGTGCTAGTGTCAGTACTCCATGCAAACCTTTTTCCACCTGACTTTATCTTTACCCTTCTACTCTAATCCTTGTGATGAACTGGTTTTCCCTTCAGTGTACCTATGCCATCTTGTGCCATATTGGTAGATGGTGGTGTTATGGGTTATGGTACTAATGAGTAAACCTGTAGTCTAGCTTTATGGCGTTGTGGGTTCAAAACAGCCAGTGGAATTAAAATACAAATAAATGAACCTCAAACTTAAATCTGTAAGTGTGAAGCTATTGTTAATTATTATAACAATCCATCCAGTTTACTCATGCTCTTTAGGGAAAAAGATCTGTTGAAAGTATTTAGTTGATTGTAAAACACCTTGGACTAGCAATAAAGTGCTTTGTAAATAGAAGCCCTTTATTTTTCCCCATTCCTTTTAATCATTCTGTACATCATGGATGTGGGTACCAGCTGCGGCTTCAAGATTACTGCTCTCTATTCAAAAACTGTAGTTTGGGCTCCACTGCAGTGACGAAGCAGAAATCTCCAGACAGAACCTCCCATACATTACTGTTGGAGTGTCCGAAAACAAAAAATGCTGGAAATCACAGCAGGTCAGGCAGGATCCATGGAGAGAGAGCAACCTAATGTTTCAAGTCCTGGTGACTCTTCATCAGAGCATTGCCAGGAGTCATCTAGACTCGAAACATTAGCTTCCTTTCTCTTCAGGGATCCTGCTTGAACTGCTGTGATCTCCAGCATTTGTTGTTTTCTGTAAACATTCCATACATTATTTTAAGAAACAGTATATTCCTCAGTATCCTGGTCAATATTTAACTCTCAATTGCATGGGAAAGCAGAGAGTTTGGTCATTATTTTGCTTTTTATGGGTTCTACTGTGTACAAGTTGACTGCTGTGTTTGCTACATTTGAACAATGACTACTACACTGCGAATGTACTTCACTGGCTATAAATCTCTTTGGAATCTGCTGAGCATCTTTTATAAGATGGTCACCGACGAATCCATCAGGGCAGGTGGTTTTGTGCTGAATTACCTCTGAGATAGGAGGCAAAACTTCAAATCCCACCTGCTCCAGAGATATAACATCACTTGACAAGTTGATTAAAAATATCCAAAAAGGAAACAATACATCAATGAGAAAGGAAGGAGGACAAAGAAAATAAGCTCTTGGAGCTTCTGAAATTTCCTGCCTCCTATTTATTGTAATATTTTCCTTTACCGAGGGGGCTGGGTCAAGACCTACCTGCTGCATATCTCTGAGAATGATGATTAGAAAATATTTAAACTCAGCAGGACAGGGGAAGGGGTTGCAGTGGCATTGTTCCTACTTCTGAGCCAGGAAGCCTGGGTTCAATTCTCACTCACTCCAAGTGTAGTAGCTTCTCTGAACAGGTTGGTTCAAAAGTATCAAATTCCAATAACAATTTCAGAGGAAACCTAGTTACCTGAAGAGTATTTGGCATGTGGGACATGCTAACACAAGGAGTGGTTGAGATGAAACACAAAGATGCTTTCGTAGGGATGCTAAGTAAACACAGGTGGGAGAAAGGAAAAGGAGGACGTGCTGATTGGGTTGGACAATTCGGGAGAAAGTGAGGACTGCGGATGCTGGAGAGTCAGAGTCGAAAAGGGCAGCAACTGGAAACGCACAGCAAGTCAGGCAGCATCCGAGGAGTAGGAGAGTCAACATTTCGGGCATAAGCCCTTCATCAGGAATATGAAACCCTTCTCAGCCATTCGTTCCTGATGAAAGGCTTATGCCCGAAACATCAACTCTCATGCTTTTCGGATGCTGCTGATCTGCTGTGCTTTTCTAGATTTCGACTTGGACAATAAGGCATTCAAAATTTGCATTGAACTTAAGTGGAGGCCCAGATAGGCTGTGTGAAATATAATCTGGAGGTTTTTGAAGGTCGGGAGCTTGCTTGACAATAATTAGTTTGTAGTCTTCGCCGATGTCTTTATGGACATCTGACCAAATGATTCCTCCTCTGAATCACAGCTCAATCTATTTGTCTTTGTGAATGTGTCTTGGTGCAACAAGCCCTTTGTATTCCCTTGAAAGGGAAAATAAAAGGAGGTGAATTAATTGGACTTGCCCACATTACATCTGAATTGTCTACCAAAATCAGCACTAGATACAAGAGGCCTATGGCCTAAATATTTGAACTGAAGAGCGTGCAGCCTGAAATGAACATTAATAGGAACCTAGAAAACATAAGCTTCCAGTAATGAACCATGGATAGCTAAGGTGCATTGTTGTTTAAAATGAAATCAAATTAATATGAAATCAAAGACAGGAAGCCTCTCTGTTCATCTTGCCTTGGATTTCTGGTGTGCATCTATGTTTGGCACAGTACACACTGCTCATTTTGGGATGAGAACAAATTGATGGGCATGTGTGCTAAAAAAAGGATTACCTGTACCATTTTGCTCTTTGTCACTGTCAGAGGAAAGTATATTTTGATAACCAGCCTGGTTATCGCTTTCCCGAACAATGTGCCTGTGATTTTGGAGCCAATCTGCTTGATGTTGGTGCAATTCTCAGACTGTCAGGCTAGTGTTTTTACATTGATCCGAGTCAAAGTCACTGCATCATGGCAGTGGACCATTCCACCCATCACATCCATGCTAGCTCCCATTGGAACAATCCAGCTAGCCCATTGTACTCACTCTATGCATAAAACAAACCACGGACCTGCAAATGCTGGAAATCTGAAACTGAAACAGAAATTGCCGCTGAAACTCAGCAGGCCTGGCAGTTTCTATGGAGAGAAAGCAGAGTTAACATTTCAAGTCCGGCGGCCAGTGTCTATCCATTTTGCCCTACAAGTAGATTTCCATTGAATGTCCAACTGGTTCCATTTTGAAATATCTGACCATCGCTGCTTCCACTGCTCTTATAAACAGAGAGTTTCCAGGCCATTCCTTCATACCGTTCCTTCCCACATTTCCTTTATAACTCTTCACCAAAACCGTAAATCAATGAACTCCAACCTTGTACAATCAGCTAACGGGAAAGAGAATTTTTCCTTTCCCCTTTCTAAATCTCTCTGAATCCTGTACCCTTAAAGTTTATTTTGCTTAAAAATGAACCACCTCCTTCCTACCTTACCAATAAAATCTCCCATTCCTAGCAATGCTGTTAGGTCTGTCCATCATTTTAAGTCCATCCTGAGGGTGGTGATCAGAAATGGACACAATACTCTATTTGTGACCCAATAGATACATCATAAACTCTTTTCTTTTTGTCTTAATTTCTCTATTGCTCCTATTTCAGCTTCTACTTTAGCTGTGTCATTATCACAGTCTAATATTGATATCCTGCCAATCTTGATAAGGATAGCATTGGCTGAACCAGGCGTGACTTGCTGAGATGTCAGTGCTGATAAAGAAACTTTCTAAACTAAATGGAAATAATCTAAAGATGGGTCCTGAAGATTTGAATTGAGGGGATTACAGCCAATACGTTTGGCAGCTTGTTCCACTGTGGGATTGTCCTTGGGAAGAAAGATTGTTGATATACTGTCTTTGGCAACAAGTAATCTTTGGAATTTGTGAGGATGGCTGTCTCATGTTTTGTCACTGCTCGAGTGCAGCGATGTTCCCACTAAGCTGTGGCGTAACCAGTGTCGACACACTGACTTCCAGATGCGGAAGTCACTGTCTCTTACAGAGCTTGGAGGTCTATGTAATGGAAAAGGAAAATGGGGGAGCATTGGAGGATACCAGGTACTTGCTTCAGTTAATACTTTCCATCATACATTCCATACTTTATAGAGCAATGTGGTTGACTCTTAGATACCCTCTGGGCAATTAGGGATGGACAATATATACTGGCCTAACCAGTGGTGTCCTTATCCTGTGAATGAATTTTTAAAAAGTCAGTCTATTTTTCTCCCTCCTTTGCTGCAGTGACTCCCATTCTAAATACTTGATCAATGATGTGACACTGGGATATTTTCCATGCTGTTTTTTGCAGTAACATCTTTGGATCTTTCTTATGTCACTTTTCATTTAAGGATCCCACACACAGCTTCTGAATTCTAAGGCCCCTTGGGCTTTAACTACTCTTGTAAAATGTCCTGCCACTTTCAGAGATCAATGCACATGAACTGTCACTTCCCTCTGTTCCTGTACTCTCCTTTGAACTGCACCATTTGATTTATATTGCCTCTCCCTTTTCCTTCTGCCAAAATGCATCATCTCACACTTCGCTGTATTAAATTCCATCTGTCACTGGTTAGTAATTGAATGGATCTCATCGAAGGGTTGGTTTTTCCTCCTTTGTGACTCTCGAGGTTTATGCAGTTTATTCTTGGTTACCGAGTGATCTCCAGTGGCAATGCTCACAGGAAATCCTGAATCTGGGACTTGTGTGATGTGGGAATTGAACTTGGCTCTATGTAAGGACCTTATTACCACCAGCAGGCCGACCTGAAAGCTCAAGGCTGGCCTGGAATTGGGCATACCTGTGCCCTGTTTTAGTAATCTAAGTGAGCTGCTGATATCTCCAAAGGTACCGAGTGCAGGTAGATAAATGAATATTGGGGCCCTTTGCATCACTGATGGTGCCTAGTCTCCAGGCTCTCAAGGGGCAGCGTGCATGGCCATCAAAGATGTTTTCAGAGGGAGTAACAATTGTGATTATGGAGGTGGATGACCACTCCTCATTTTGGTGACTCATCAATGTTTACCCCGTCACCCCGACTACCTGCCACTGCTTAAGAAAAATCTGTCCCATTGCTAAATCAGATCATTTCCTAAAAGCCTCAACCCAAACCTTTTCACATTAATTGACTGTTGCCGAACTCCCTGACGGGCTTTCTATTGTCCACTCTATACAAACATGAATAATTTCTTCCCCTCTGCTAAGTCTCTTCAATAATCATAAGGCCAATATGTGTGTATGTATATATAAAATCATCTTTTTTAAATGGCCTTAAGGCCATTTTAAAAGAGCTGAATCTTTCTTCATTTCAGCACTTCATACAGCAGTTACTAACCAGTGAATTAACTTATGGCTTCCTTGTATTGTTACCAATTCATGTTTATTAAATCAGGCCATGTTTTCCCTCCTTTCCTGAGGTCCACTCATCTCCTGAGAGGTACTATTTAATGTTGGTGAAGTTGTTTATTTAGAGCTTTACCTCAGTACTACTTACTGTACAAATATACCCTTCTAATGACATAGACCTTTACTACTTAAAATCTCTACAGTGTGGAAGCAGGCCATTCTGTCCATCAAGTCTGCACTGACCACCCAAAGAGCATTCCACCCGGGGCCACATCCCTTCCATATCTCGATAACCACACAACCCCATATTTCCCATGGCCAATCCACCTAACCTGAATATCTTTGGACTGTGGGAGGAAAGCAGAGCACTCAGAGGAAACCCACACAGACACAGAAGAACGTACAAACTCCACACTGATAGTCGCCCGAGGCTGGAATTGAACTCACATCCCTAATGCTGTAATGCAGCAGTGCTAACCATTGAGCCACCATGCCCCTTATAGTAAAGGATTCAATAAATGAAGATATTTTAATTTCTGTTGCAAATACTGTCGAAGTACTGTCCGTAATGTCTCACATCCACACCAATAATCTTTCCTCTGATGTCTGTGTTCACCTTTCCTTTCAAAATGGCTGTTCTGGCGTTCCCTTCTCATCTTCTCCTCTATCTGCTGCTGACTGATTGACTATTAAGCTACTCCACACAAAGCTGTCCATTTGATTAGCACTCGCCTTCACCACTGACACACAATGTGTACAGTCTGCACAATGCACTGTAGTAATTCACTGAGGTTTCTTTCCAAACCTGTGACCTCGAAGGACAGGAGCAGTTGATAATTGGGAACATCACCACCTGCAAGTTTCCATCAAAACTACTCACTATCCTGACTCGGAAATGTGTTGTCTTTTCTATCAATGTTGTTGGGCCAAGATCCTGGAACTTCCTCCTTACCAGTGTTGTGGATGTCCTCACAGCCAGGAGTGTAGAGTTCCATATTGCAACTCTCCACTGTTGATCACTTCTGAGCGTCAGTTAGAAATGGATTTAGTGTCGGCTTTGCCATCAGGACTTGCATCCCATAGATATATTGCGTGAAAAGAAATTCAAATGATTGGCTTAATCGAAAAAAGATTTATGGAAGAATTTACATGTGAACAAGTCAGCTGGGATACTCAGGGTGTTTTAGAGTAAATTTGCCTACAATTAATGTTAATAGAAATTTCATGTTAGAAGTGTTTCATCCCAGGGATTGCCTGCTTATATATTGTTTCATTTTTAATTAGAAAGACAGAAAACCAATTGTTTATCATGTAAACAACCATTATAATTTGAAAATACTAACAATTTTCTTTTCGTAATCATTCACTGTCTTTAATCATCCTTCTTTAGCTCCTGAGTCATTCGATGAGGACTGCCAATTGACTTTCTACCTTGCCTCCTCCTGTGGTGTTTCTGCGAAGTTATAAGATATAAAATTATGATCAATTTGGAAAAAAAGTAAATTGGTCAAGTGACTTTGAAGCATACTAGAAACATAGAACCCCATCATATTGATCAGAGGGTTAGATAGGGTGGACAGGGAGAGCCTTTTTCCAAGCATGGGGAAGGCAAACACGAGGGGACACAGCTTTAAAGTGAGGGGAGATAGGTATCAGACAGATGTCAGAGGTAGTTTCTTTACTCAGAGAGTAGTAAGGATATAGAATGCATTGCCTGCAATGGTAATAGATTCGCCAAGTTTAAGTTCATTTAAGTCTTTATTGGACAGGTATATGGATGTAAATGGAATAGTGTAGATGGATGGGCTTCAGTTTAGTAAGACAGGGCGGCGCAACATCGAGGGCCAAAGGGCCTGTACTGCGCTGTAATGTTCTATGAGTATAGAACAATACAGAACTGAAAATGTGTTGCTGGAAGAGCGCAGCAGGTCAGGCAGCATCCAGGGAACAGGAGAATCGACGTTTCGGGCATAAGCCCTTCTTCAGGAATAGGGCCTTTGGCCCTCCAAGCCTGTGCTGACACATTTTGTCCTTCCATACTAAAACTGTAGTCATGTACAGGATCTATATCCCTTCCTATTCATGTATTCCTCCAGGTGTTTCTTGTATGCTGCTATTGTGTCTGCTTCCTTCCAGGCACGATCAACCCTTTGTGTGAAAACTTGCCTCGCACATCTCTTTTAAGCATCCCCTCTCCCACACCTTGAATCCATCTCTCCCAGTAATTGACCCCTCCACCTTGGGAAAACGTCTCATACTTTCCACTCTCTCGGTACCATTCACAATCTTAAAAACTTTTGTAAGATCGCCCTTTAATCTCCTGTGTTCCAGTAAAACAAACCTTTCTTCATAGCCAAAACTCCCCCATACCAGGCAACATCCTGGTAAACATTTATCCACATCTTTCTGGTAGTGTGGTGACCGGGATTGTACACTATTTAGCTGGCAGCATCTGTGGAGAGTTAGAGTTAACATTTTGAGTCTGGAGTGACTCCTTTTCAGGTTCTGAAGTAGGGTCACTTGCCCTAAAACCTTGACTCTGTTTTCCCTCGATGTTTCCAGACTTGTAGGTATAGAGTAGATTACAGAGGAACCTCTGTATGAGATGGGTGGGCACTATTTCGTTCAGATAATTGATTATTCAGATAATTGATTTCCTGTGGGGCTCGGAGTTTTCTGTGAAGTCTGCTCCCCAGTCAGGAGACTAGGCAAAAGCACACTACGTGTGAGATCCCGCCCACCCTCAACCCATCCGCTCCCAACCCGCCCCCGCCCCACCCCCAACCTCGTCTAACACTGCCCCCCGCACTCACCCCCAACAAAATCCACCCCTACCCTGCCCACTCACCAGCCCCTGACCCTATTCCCCCAACCCTGCACCCCCAAACTTGCACGCCCCACCTCGCACCTCCATCCGCCAGCACTCACCATCCAAACCCTGTCCGCGTCCCCGCTCCCGTTCCACCTCTCTCCCCCCACTCCATGGGCCAGCCAGAGTGGACACCAACAGTAAGACTGCTGCTGCCTTTGTGGGGTAAGACTCCAAATAGCGCATACGTGCACACACAACATTTGACAGGTTCCACCTATGCCCAGTACAGGACAATGTTGGAGAGATTATCTGGCGAAGGGTGGGTTTAGGGTACACGCCTGTGTAGGACTCCAGGGAAAGTGTGGGGGGGGGAACAGAGAGAGGGCGGGAGGTCAGTCATTTTGAGACAGTGCCTGGACTGTCCAAGACTGTTCTCGTCAGCATTTCAGTGAGCCAAAGTCTTTTTTTTAATCATTGTATCTGTAAACAAAAGACACGATCGGGGTTGAATCAGCTCCTTGACGTATTATTTCTATTGGGACTTTGAGAGCCCCTTCGGATAATCCGATATTCAGATAATTAATATTTGGGATAATTGAGGTTCCTCTGTAGTTGGTGCAGACTAATGGACTGTACTGCATAATTCAATGACGTTATTACCATACCACTATTTTGCCCAAAATATTAATACTCACCCCTCAACATGCTTGAGACTTAAAATCATCACATGACAGTCTTTTGTGTGTTGTAACACATGGGGGGAAGGAAAAACCCAAAAAAATCCCATTTGTCTTCCAGTCAGGTTTAATACGGAGCCAAGAAAATGAATACCTTATAACTCCATTACCTCATCACCTGGCACTAAGACACAACTACACCTCATCTGCTGGTAATCGCCCTCATGCACTCTTCAAGCGATCGGTGGAGCACAGAATGCAACAGCGGCCAGTGAGTAGTGGACATCATCACCAGCACCATCTCCACTCTTATCATCCCCAACTGCAAAAGCATCAGCAGCACAAGAGAGATCAGAAGCAACACTACTGTGGGCGACGAAAGAAATGTATGTAAGGAACTTTCTTTTTGCACTTATTACCTTCATTTTGTCAGCAAAAATAGAGCTGTTTAAATCTAACTCTGTGTAGATGCCAAGGTCAGCACTGTTCTTATACAAACATGTCTCTTGTGCATGAAGTAGCCCTGAGCTGCAAACCTTAGACATATTTTCTTCATCCTTCAGCTCAAAACATTTTCATCCTGCCATTCATTGGGAAGTGTGGGCTGTAATGGCAAGGGGTCGTATTTGCAGCCTTTGGTAAAAGCTGGGACAAACTCCTGAGATGTCTCCTCCATTGCTGCATGTTATTGACAGATGTTAACACTACAATGCTTGTTAAACCAGCTATTGTTTTGATGGAAAACTCTGAGTGTTTACTTGGCAATCTATCTTCATGATAAAATAAATCAGGAATGAATTGATTGGACTCATTTTCAATGTTGGTACCAGGACAGTGCTGACTGATTGATTGTTACTCAGTTACTGGTGCAGATTTGTAAAAGAGTTTCTGTCAAAGAAATTTTCTTTCTTTCTGAATCTAACTTTACAGCACAAGTTGATCACTCTGATTGTGCTGGAACTCGGAAAGAGCTTTTGAATTAGTTTTATTGTCACATGTACTCTCATGAGTGCAATGAAAAGTTTACAAGTTAACACCTCGGGCGTCACATGAGGTACAAAGATACCTAAGTACAGATTCTTGAGTACAAATTTTTAGGGAAAAGAATAAAGAAATAAAAAGTCCAGCATTACAGATCTTCAAAAATGCAAAATCATAGCAATAAATTAGAGCAATAACGAAATGAAAAGTTCAACCATCAGTCCCTTTACAGTAATATAATAAAGTAAAATAACAAAAGAAGCTAACCATCTCATTCCATTTTCGTTGCCCTTTCATGCCCTATGCCAGTTTGAAAACATCTGTTTTTCACAAATACTTACATACCCCTCCTTTTTGAAAAATATTTACAGACTCAGCTGTCCTGCTGTTTCTGGTGGGACACTGCATTGTCCAACGTTCCTTGTCCTAAGCTTGAAGGCTCAAAATGGGTGCCTCAGCTTTAAAAATGGCATGCCCATTCTCATTGGCCAGATGGGATTTGTCATGGTACAAAACCATTCCATATGTGAGCACATGTCAGGTCGGGGGGACAGTGCGTGGGATCATACCAATAATATTTCAGAGTCCCTTGGCTAGAGAGAGAAAACCATCTGTTAACTTCAGCTGTGATGATTGCAAGTGCCTGTGGTAACCATCAAAGAAAATGCTTCATTTTTAAGGGTATCGAGTTAGTGGTGGGGGAGGGGAACTGCCTGTATTTTTGGCATTGCCCTGCTTCTTGCTTGCTGTTTATATTAGGTTTGTAGAACCTTCCTTGCTTGGATAACCAGTGCTTTATCTATTCAATCCCACGCCCCATTGCCCCAGATAATTTTGTGAGGATCTGACAGATCATATCTTGGTTGTCTTTTGCAGGTTGCTGTAATGTCTTTTTGAAGGGTTAGTGGAAGGTGGGGGGAAGGGTGAGTGGAGGTGTAATGGTGGGGAGGGGATATGGAATTGAGTAGGAAACTGGTGTATGATATTCCTAAGTACTTAAAACACACTGCTCATCTTCTGGCAAATTTGTTCCTTGACCTCCTCTTGTTACTCCAGTAGCCTGATATTCTCTTCATTTGCCAAGAAATTTATTCCCTTAAATATTCCCTCATGCTTGTTTTTTTTCCCCGAGGCCTTTATTGAAGCTAATAGAGTCAACTCAGGGGAACATTTCACTCAGCGAGATGTACTTAGCACTGTCTAAATATCAGAGGTGCTGAGTGCAGTCAGCAAATAACATAATTTCATCATCTTTTCATAAAAAAAAATCTCCGGTTTCTTCCCTACTCTGCTGTGCATTTGACTCTTGAAGAAGGAAGATCTTTTTGATGATGGTAAATCTCTTCGACTTCATCCAAGTTGTTTTTCACATCAGATTGGCAGCTGACTTTTGTCTCCCAGTTTTTAAGCACCCCTTTCCACCCCTCAGCTCCTTTTCTCTTGTTATGGCATTGCATGCCTTTCCCTTAACCCTCCATCGCTCTTCACATTCTGCCCCCACCCTTTCAAAGTTCTACCCCCTTGACCCTCTGACCTCCCTCTGCTTTCCTCATGATTCCTGGAAATATTCCTCTCTGATCTCCTTTCCCAAAAGGGGGCAACACAATGGTTAGCACTAATGCCTCATAGTACCAAGGATCCAGGTTCAATTCCAGCCTAGGGTGATTGTCTGTGTGGAGTTTGCATGTTCTCCCCATTTCTGCGTGGGTTCCCTGCATGTGCTCTGGTTTCCTCCCACAGTCCAAAGATGTGAACGTTAAGTGGATTGGCCAAGCTAAATTGTCAATTGTGTCCAGGGATGTCAGGGTACCCACAGCTTCCAACCTCATAGTGCGGGAGCCCCGCACTGCCCGGTTCTACCTCCTTCCCAAGATACATAAGCCTGACCACCCTGGCCGATCCATTGTCTCAGCATGCTCCTGCCCCACTGAACTCATCTCTACCTACCTCGACACTGTCCTATCCCCCATAGTCCAGGAACTCCCCACATACATTCGAGACACCACCCACGCCCTCCACCTCCTCCAAGACTTCCGTTTCCCCGGCCCCCAACGCCTCATCTTCACCATGGATATCCAATCCCTCTACACCTCCATCCGTCATGACCAGGGCCTCCAAGCTCTCCGTTTTTTCCTCTCCAGACATCCCCAATAGTACCCTTCCACCGACACTCATTCGTTTGGCCGAACTGGTCCTCACCCTTAACAATTTCTCCTTCGAATCCTCCCACTTCCTCCAGACCAAAGGGGTAGCCATGGTCACACGTATGGGCCCCAGTTATGCCTGTCTCTTTGTTGGCTCCGTAGAACAGTTGATCTTCCGTAATTACACCGGCACCACTCCCCATCTCTTCCTCCACTACATTGATGACTGCATTGGCGCCACCTCGTGCTCCCACGAGAAGGTTGAGCAATTCATCAACTTCACCAACACATTCCACCCCGACCTTAAATTTACCTGGACCATCTCTGACACCTCCCTCCCCTTCCTGGACCTCTCCATCTCCATTAATGACGACCGACTTGACACTGACATTTTTTATAAACCCACCGACTCCCACAGCTACCTGGATTACACCTCTGCCGACCCTACCTCTTGCAAAAATGCCATCCCGTATTCCCAATTCCTCCGCCTCCGCCGTATCTGCTCCCAGGAGGACCAGTTCCATCACAGAACACACCAGATGGCCTCCTTCTTTAGAGACCGCAATTTTCCTTCCCACGTGGTTAAAGATGCCCGCCAACGCATCTCGTCCACATCCCGGACCTCTGCCCTCACACCCCAACCCTCCAACCGTAACAAGGACAGAACGCCCCTGGTGCTCACCTTCCACCCTACCAACCTTCGTATAAACCAAATCATCCGCCGACATTTCCGCCACCTCCAAAAAGACCCCACCACTAGGGATATATTTCCCTCCCCACCCCTTTCCGCCTTCCGCAAAGACCGTTCCCTCCGTGACTATCTGGTCAGGTCCACGCCCCCCTACAACCCACCCTCCCATCCTGGCACCTTCCCCTGCCACCGCAGGAACTGTAAAACCTGCGCCCACACCTCCTCCCTCACCTCTATCCAAGGCCCCAAAGGAGCTTTCCACATCCATCAAAGTTTTACCTGCACATCCACTAATATCATTTATTGTATCTGTTGCTCCCGATGCGGTCTCCTCTACATTGGGGAGACTGGGCGCCTGCTAGCAGAGCGCTTTAGGGAATATCTCCGGGACACCCACACCAATCAACCACACCGCCCTGTGGCCCTACATTTCAACTCCCCCTCCCACTCTGCCGAGGACATGAAAGTCCTGGGCCTCCTTCACCGCCACTCCCTCACCACCAGACGCCTGGAGGAAGAACGCCTCATCTTCTGCCTCGGAACACTTCAACCCCAGGGCATCAATGTGGACTTCAGCAGTTTCCTCATTTCCCCTTCCCCCACCTCATCCTAGTTCCAAACTTCCAGCTCAGCACTGTCCCCATGACTTGTCTGGACTTGTCCTACCTGCCTATCTCCTTTTCCACCTATCTCCGCTCCACCCTCTCCTCCCTGACCTATCACCTTCATCCCCTCCCCACTCACCTATTGTACTCTATGCTACTTTCTCCCCACCCCCACCCTCCTGTAGCTTATCTCTCCACGCTTCAGGCTCTCTGCCTTTATTCCTGATGAAGGGCTTTTGCCCGAAACATCGATTTCGCTGCTCCTTGGATGCTGCCTAAACTACTGTGCTCTTCCAGCACCACTAATCCAGAATCCAGGGTAGGTGGATTAGCCATGGGAAAATGTTAGGTTACAGATGGGTGGCTGGATCTGGGTAGGATGCTCTTCAGAGAGCCAGTACAAGACTCAATGGGCCAAATGGCATCTTTTCAGACCGAAGGGATTCAATGGTTATAAAACCCTGAGCACTTTTGGTTATAACTGTGGCGAACACTTTGGGGTGTTTTTCTACACCATTGGTATTCAGTAAACATGAGTTTTGCTTGCAACTTTACTGTCTCACTATCTCCACCATGCAACTTTATCTGTGTCCTGTAAAACCCACACAACCTGTGCCGGGGTTGGGCTCTGGTTCAGGGTAATAGGCAGGGGGTAAGGTATCTAGGTCTGAGCCTAGATTGTTCTGCCTATTTCTTTTCCCTGTTCACTGTGACACTGGGTTCAGTTGTATGTTCTATCACTGCCTAAGGTGCGATTGTCTAACTCAAGGGAGACCAGATACAAGGTACTTGGAGTTAGCATTCATCAGCATGATTCTGAACCTCACTGGGTTGGGTTGAACAGTTCTGCAAAAGAGCCATGAGTGACATGGTGGCTCAGTGGTTAGCACTGCTGCCTTACAGCACCAGGGACCCGAGTTCAATGTTAGCCTGTGGCGACTGTATGTATGGAGTGTGCCTACTCTTCCTGTGTCCATGTGGGTTTCCTCTGGGTGCTCCTGTTTCCTCTTACAGTCCAAAGATGTGCAGGTTAGATGAATTGGCCGTGCTAATTTGTCTATAGTATCCAGGAATGTGCAGGGCAGGTGGATTAGCCATAGGAAATGCAGGGTCCCAGGAATGGGGTAGAGGGGCGAGACACTCTTCAGAGACAGACAGTGTGGACTCGATGGGCCAAATGGCTTGCTTCCTCACTATAAGAATTCTAAGTTAAATTGGACTTGAAAGATTAAAATGGAGGGATATGGGCTGCGTACTGGCAGGTGGGACTAGATTGGGTTGGGATATCTGGTCAGCGTGGACAAGTTGGACCGAAGGGTCTGTTTCTGTGCTGTACATCTCTATGACTCTTTGATTTACTCTTTCTCTCTCCACAGATGCTGCCAGACCTGCTGAGTTTCTCCAGAATTCTCTGTTTTTGTTTCAGATTTCCAGAACCCGCAATATTTAGCCTTTATTTATCAGATTGAGCCATTCCCTTATGCAGTTGGCTCCTTGGTGGGTGTGAGGACTGGAAATGATGGGTGTCTGAGCAAGTTGAAGGAGGCAGTTAAATTTCTGCAGCCAATATTTTCATCTGCAGCTCCAGGGCAATTAGGGATGAACAATAAACTCTGGCCTCACCTTGTAGTGACATCCACATCTTTTGAACTGACAAAAATTCATCCATGTCCCTGAGCTTGTGAGACTGGTTTCACTTCCGGAGAATGCCGCAATTTTAAAATCCTCCACCGTTCTTTCAAATTTCTCAATAATTTCTTCCCTCTGGCTATTTTTCAAGTATCTTCCAGTTCTCTTAATTTCTTCAAATTTGGCTGGTTCAATGTTCTCAATTTTAAGAGCTACAAGAGCAGATCAGAGACTAGGTGAGTAACTCACCTCCTGATCCCCCAAAGCCTGTCCATCATCTACAAGGCAAGTCAGGAGTGTGATGGAATACTCCCCACTTGCCTGGATGGGTGCAGCCCCAACAACCCTGAGGAAGCTTGACACCATCCAGGACAAAGCAGCCTGCTTCATTGTCATCATATCCACAAGTATCCACTCTCTCCACCACTGACACTCAGTAACAGCAGTGTGTACTATCTACAATGTATTGCAGACATTCACCAAAGATCCTTAAACAAAATCTTCCAAACTCATGGCCACTTTCATTGAAAAGGACAAGAACAAGCCAAGCAGATACATGGGAACACTACAACCTTCAAGTTCCCCTCCAAGCTGCGCACCACCCTGACTTGGACAATTCCTTCACTGTCTCTGGGTCAAAGTCCTGAAATTCCCTCCCAAATGAGATTGCAGGTCTACCTATTGCACGTAGACTGCAGTGTTTCTCGAGAAGGCAGCTCACTATCATCTTCTCAAGGGCTTTGAGGGATGGGCAATAAATGCTGGCCCACCCAGTGACACCCGTGTCCCATGAGAGAATGAACATAGTTGCCCACCATTGACAGCCTGATGTTTAGCTGACTTCAGCCTTAATTCTAAAAAGACCTTAAACCTGTCTTCACATCCTGACCCCTCTTTCCCCTCCTTTAATGCAGTCTCTAGCAGTAACCTGATTGACAATGCTTTTAGTTATTTTTCCTCCTTCTGTGTTCTGTGCCTCATCAAAGCTGTTTTCCGTGATAATCTTGTTGAGTGCTTTGACCCACTTTGCAGCATTAAAGGTGCCTTATGACTTCAAATTGGTGCAGTTGACAATTTGGTTTTCAAATTCAGGTTGAAAATTTTAAAAAAATGTTTTATTCTCCTAATCTCAGTTGATCAATGGAAGATTGAAAACTGCCTCAAAGTTTTGTTTCGCTGTCCTTGCTTTTAATGTAAGAACTTTCTGCTTTTTCACAAATGCATGGGGCGGGGGAGAAGCTGTAAAATTTACTTTCAGCTCCTCTTCAGGACTGCATGTTTTCTCTGCTTCCTTCTCTCCCCACATCCCCATCTCAGACATGCCTCAACCTCCGGTCGAAGATATCCATCTCTTGTCCGATGAATACAGCTCTAGGAGCAGACTGAAACGCACAGCCTTCGATTCCCGGAAATCCGGGGGGCTTACTGTTGAAACGCTGGTGGTGGCAGACAAGAAGATGCTTGAGAGACACGGCAGAGAGAATATCACGACTTATATCCTCACCGTTATGAATATGGTAAGCCAGTGAGAGGGTGCATTTGCCACTGGGATGGGGATAAACATTTTATTTGTGCCTTCTACCTTTCAGTATCAGGATTGAATCATCTACAAGGCTTTGGCCCATTGAGTCCACACTGACACTCTGTAAAGTATTCCATGCAGACCCCAGCTCCATCCCTGCATTTCCCATGGCTAATCCACTAACCTACCCATCCCTGATCACTATCGGCAATTTAGCATGGTGAATGCCACTAACCTGCACATCTTTGGACTGTGGGAGGAAAGCAGAGAAAACCCACAGAACATGAAGGGAATGTATAAACTCCACACAGACAGTCATCAGAGGTAGGAATCAAACCTGGGTCCATGAAACTGTGAGGCAGCAGTGCCAACTGCTGAGCCACTCTGCCACCCTGAGCAGACAAAGCCAAAATAGTAGTATATTTAAGTACTCACTTGCCTGGATGGGTGCAGCTCCATCAACACTCAAGAAAATTGACACCCTTCAGGACAAAGCAACCCACTTAATCTGGCCCTATATCCACAACCTCTGTCCCTCCACTAACCATGCTCAAAGATGCACTGCAGAACTTCACCAAGGCTCATTAATTATCACCTTCCAAGCCAATGACCCAAGAAGGACAAGGGCAGCAGATACAGGGGGACACCACCAGTGGCAAGTTCTCCCAGCCAACACCATCCTGACTCAGAAATATATCGCTGTTCTGTCACTGTCGCTGGGTCAAAATCTTGGAATCCCCTCCCTATTGACACCGTAAGTCAACCGACAGAAGATGGACCACAGCGGTTCAAGAAGGCAGTTCTCACCATCACCTTCTCAAGGGCAATTAGGGACGGGCAATAAATGTTGGCCAGCTAATGATGCCTACCTTCATAAGTGAATTTAAACAAAAAGGCTACAAATGTTTAATTGTTAGATCTGGAAACCTGTATTGTTCCAGATTACACAAACATTGAAGACAGGACACTATCATGGGTCCGTGCAAAGACTTCAGTTCAGCGAGCTTGTGTCAAGGAGATCATTGATCTTAGTCCTGACCACTATACAATGAAGCATTCCAGGAAAGCACAGAGACTACTCAAGACCATGTTTGCCTTCTCTGGTTTATCTCCGTGTTGTGGTGAAGTTACAACTTCAGTTGAATTGAATGGAACTTCTCTGATAGGGGGCAGCAACGAGCTCTCGGTGCTCGAGTGGAAAGGGATATGTCTCCTCTTGTATCTAGGTGATGGGCTGTTCCTTTGGCAGAGCTTTGAAGGTGATGGGAAAGTGGCCATGAGCAATAACCCCTGGGAAATCATTTTGTTTCCTCTTCTGGGGAAGACTGGAACTGTGGAGACAATCTAAGGCTAAGCACTCTCACTTTTAATCCTGTATTGAGGCGAGTTTTTGTGTTCTGACTGTCATGAGTATCTAGAATTCTTTTTGCCTGGAAAACATTGGCGGCTGGATCATTAAATTTATTCAAGGTTGAGTTGAATAGATTATTGATTGATAAGTGAGTCAAGGCTCATGGGGCAGTAGGACAGGAAGGTAGAGCTGAGACTGTAACCAGATTCACCATTGTCTTATCATGTGGTGGAGCAGGTTTGAAAGGCTGAATGGCCCACTTCCTGCTTTAAGTCCTATGGTTCCAATGCGTCCACAACCTCTCTCCAATTGTGACTGCTTTGAAGGTAGGGACAAGGAACAGAACCATTCAGGGACTCTATGATAAAGAATGCCTTCATGCACAGAGGCTGGTGCAAATCTGGAAGACTGTCCCTTTAAAAAACGTTTTAAGGTCAGCTGTCAGTTGAAGATCAAAATGGAAGGTTTTTATTTAGTTAAAAGGAACCAATGTAGTGAGATGGACTTGAGGTTTTGTGGGCTTAATGATCCATTTGAGAGGTGGAACAGATTTAGGAGGCTGAATGGCTTCTCCTATTCTGGATTGAGGCCTTGATGCAAGACAGGATCTTCATTCCTTGAAGAAACCTTTTTTTCTTGTCAAAGATGGTACTAAATAGGGAGAGGTTTGGCAAGCTGGTACTTTCCCCTTCAGAGCGTTGGAGACTGAGGGGGCATCTTACTGAGGTGTATAACATCATGAGAGGCATGGATAGGGTGAATGCACTCCGTCTTTTTACCAGGGTTAGGGAATCAAGAACTAGAAGGCATCAGTTTAAAGTTAGAGGGAAAGGATAAAAGGGAACCTAAGGGCAACTTATTTACACAGAGGGTGGTACGCTTCTGGAATGAGCCGCCACCGGAAGTGGTTGAGGCAGGTGCATCAACAACACTTAAAAGGCATTTGGACAAATATAAGGAAGAATATGGACCAATTACAGGGAAATGGGATTAGTGTGGATGGACATTTTGGTCTGTAGACCAGTTTGGGCCAGAGGGTCTGTCTCCCTGCTGTAGAACTCTATGGAATATTATGAATTATTACATGTTCTTTATCGGAGGTGTGGTATAGGGAATTTACTTCCACAAATATTTCTCTCCTTGAAAATATAAATTTTCGATATATCAAAGTATTTTTCTCTCTGAGGCCTGTAGAATCACATAGCATGAATACAGGCCTCTTGGCCCAACTTGTCCATGTTATCCACAATCTCCGAATATCTTAACTTTCAGCTCCTTAAAATGTTCTTAAACTCTGAGGGACAGGGCACAATTGCTTCATCAGATCTACTGAAAACTTGAAGCTGGTATCTTTTCTTTTTCCTGCTTCTGTGTTTTAGCAAGGCTTTGAAATTATTAGTGCAGCTAATAGCTGAGACTGCATTCTGTAGCAAAGGGAAGCCTGAACAAGACCTTTAAAGTCATAAAAAGGTTTGATAGGGTAAACTCAAAGGCACTGGAGGACACTAATATGTCCAATATTGAATTTAGGGAACATTGATTTACACTGCGTTCTGAGGATAGTCACTTGACCTGAAACATTAACTCTGATTGCTGTCCACAGATGCTGCCAGACCTGCTGAGCTTTTCCAGAAATGTCAGTTATTGTTACTGATTTACATGCCTAGTGTTTGGAATGTGAAATTCACTGCTCCATGAGTGAGTGAAAGTGATTAGTGAAGGTACGTTTAGTGAAAGCAAGATAAGTGAGTGAAGGAGAAAGCGATAGACAGATAATCTGTTAGGATTAAAGTAAAAGGTCTGGGAAGATAATGATGTGGAGTAAGAACATGAGGATGGTCTATATTTTTCAATCATTCATGGGATACAGCTGTTGCCAGCAATTATTGCCCATCCCTCATTATCCTGGAGAAGGTGCTGTTGAGTTGCCTTCTTGAAGTGCAGAAGTCTATTGGTTAGGAAAGACGTTCCAGAAGTTTCTGCCAATGATCAAGGAGGACAGTTAACAGATGTCATTGTACAATGGTGTGTGACTTGGTGGGAATGCCCCCATGTGCTCATCCTCTAGGCATTAGAGCCTGAGGAATTGGAATGTGCGACTGAAGAAGCCATGGTGAGTGGTTGCATTGCCCCCTGGAGCCACTGTGGCTGTGGTGCAGCAGGTGAGGATTGAAGATGATGGATGTGTGCCAATCACATGGGGCTGCTTTATACCTTGTACATGGTGGACAGGCTTTGGGGAATTACAAGGTGAGTTACTCACTACAGAATGCTAACCTCTGACCTGCTGTTGCAGCCGAAACATTTATGCGGCTTGTTTGTTTAAGCTTCTGGTCTGGGTGGAAATGGAAATTATTGGCACTTGAGTGACAAACTAATATTTATAGCACATGAGATCCCAAGCCTTGTTGTGTGCTGATGAGAGTTGGACCTTGACACTGTAGTGAAGAGTTCCTGGGATACAGTCATAGCTCTGAGAAAATTGGTCTCTCGCAAACATAGCCATGTTCCTCTGTGTTAGAATGTTGGAAAGTTCTCCCTCTATTCCCAGGTTGACTGTAGGTTGACTATTACCATATAATAAATTTGTTCCTTGACAGTAATGCACTGACCTGTTCTTCCCAACAGGTATCCAGTCTTTTCAAAGATGGCACCATCGGAAATGACATAAAGATTGTGGTTGTGAGCCTGTTACTTCTGGAGCAGGATCCAGTAGGTTGTTTTCATGCTCCTACTTTGTCATCAAAATGTCAAAGGAATGCAGCCAAACCAAACCCTAACTGTATATCTGAGATGATCACCTACCCCATAGATTAAAGTGTAGAAGTTCAACCACTAATTCTTTAAACCAAATACGGCAAACTGACGACAAAGAAAGAACTGTCCCTCGCAACAATCCTTTGATGATCCTCTGATTTCCTGAAGTGCTTAACCAAAGTTCAGTTCCGTTTCGTTAACGATTCCTATTGGATTCACCATGACAACAGGAAAACGTGCATGCTCTTGATTTTCAAATAGTCTCAGGGGATCTTTCACATCTACCCAAGGATGC
Source organism: Chiloscyllium plagiosum (assembly GCF_037043375.1). Taxonomy (NCBI): domain Eukaryota; kingdom Metazoa; phylum Chordata; class Chondrichthyes; order Orectolobiformes; family Hemiscylliidae; genus Chiloscyllium; species Chiloscyllium plagiosum. The sequence goes on along the minus strand of NW_028270155.1, from coordinate 13,149,983 downwards.
AGACAGAGCCTCAGTTTCCCATACTGTCCAAGAGACAGCACCCCTTGCCCATACAGGTTACCTGCTCCCACCTGAGGCTTGACCGCAAGGTCTCCTAAATTGGATTCAAGAGCTCTAACCTCTGAGCTACTCCTGGCACTGGATCAGAATGTACCTGGTGATAGTTAGTTTCACAGAACTCAAGAGGGGAAGTGTGTGGGTATTTAATAGAGACTGAGGAACATTAGACATAAAGATGTGGAGTATTGGGTGAGCTTAATGGACGCCATTAAAGCCTTGGTAGTCTTCCATATCCTTGAGTTCATGATTTGCACGCCTGGAGCTATTTTCCCTGGAGCATCAGAGGCTGAGGGGTGACCTTATAGAAGTTTATAAAATCATTAGGGGCATGGAGAGGGTAAATAAACAAGGTCTTTTCCCTATGGTGGGGCAGTCCAAAACTAGAGGGCAAATGTTTAAAATGAGAGGAGAAAGATTTTAAAGGGACCTAAGGGGCAACTTTTTCATGCAGGGGATGGTGCATGTATGGAATGAGCTGCCAGAGGAATTGGTGGAGGCTGGTACAATTACAACATTTAAAAAGAATCTGGATGGGTATATGAATAGGAAGAGTTTAGAGGGATATGGACCAGGTGTGGGCACATGGGACGAGAATAATTTAGGATATCTGGTTAGCATGGACGAGTTGGACCGAAGGGTCTGTTTCCCTGCTGTACAACTCATTGACTCTGTGTATGACCTGTCATAGTCGTAGAACTAACCATGAAACAAAAAATTGGGTTGTGTTGGTTTCCTCTTCCAGCCTGGGTTAGTGATCAACCATCACGCAGACCAATCATTGAATAGCTTCTGCCAGTGGCAGTCTGGCCTGATGGAAAAGAACGGAAAGCGGCATGATCATGCGGTGTTACTGACTGGACTGGACATCTGCTCTTGGAAGAATGAACCTTGTGATACATTGGGTAAGCAGAAGTCCCCACATGTGACTTCCTCACTGTTTGCGAAGGTAACTGTCCAGAGAGAGCTGCCCAAACTCCCTGAAGGTTCATTTATTGTTCCATGCGATATGGATATCACTTGCAAGGCCATATTTATTGTGCATTCCTAATGACTCCTGGAAAGATCTTGGTGAGCTATGTTCTTGAATAAAATTGAATGGCTTGCTAGGCCATTTCTGAGGGCACTCAAGAGTCAATTATGTTGCTGTGCAACTGGAGTCATACTCTAGAGAAAGTGAGGACTGTAGATGCTGGAGATCAGAGTCAAGAGTGTGGTGCTGGAAAAGCACAGCAGGTCAGGCAGCATCCGAGGAGCAGGAGAATCAATGTTTCAGGCATAAACTCTTTATCAGGAATGAGACTTGTGTGCCAAGGGGATAGAGAGATAAATGGGAGGGGGTGGGGCTTGGGGGAAGGTAGCTGAGAGGGCAATAGGTCAATGAAGGTGGGGGTGAAGGTGATAGGTCGGAGAGGAGGGTGGAGCGGATAGGTGAAAGGAAGATGGACCATTAGGGCAGGTCATGAGGGCAGTGTCGAGTTAGAAGGTTGGATCTGGGATAAGGTGGGGGGGAGGGGAAATTAGGAAACTGGTGAAATCCACATTAATTCTGTGTGGTTAGAGGGTCCCAAGAAGATAAGACCTTGGAATATAAGGTGTTCTTTCTCCAGGCGCCAGATGTTTAGGGTTTGGCGATAGAAGAGACCCAGTATCTGCATGTCCTCGGCAGAGTGGGAGGGGGAGTTAAAATGTTTGGCCATCGGGCAGTGGGGTTGCTTCGTGCGGGTGTCCCGGAGATGTTCTCTGAAGCACTCTGCAAGTAGACGGACCTGTCTCCCCAATGTAGAGGAGACCGCATCGGGAGCAACAGATACAATAAATGACATTGGTGGAAGTGCAGGTGAAACTTTGGTGGATGTAGAAGGCTACTTTGGGGCCTTGGATGGAGATGAGGGGCGAGGTGTAGGTGCAGGTTTTGCAATTTGTGCGGTGGCAGGGGAAGGTGCCTTATGTCCATCCAAGGCCCCAGGGAAGCCTTCCACATCCATCAAAGATTTACCTGTGCTTCCACACATGTCATTTACTGTGTCCATTGCTCCTGAAGCGGTCTCCTCTACATTGGGGAGACAGGATGCCTACTTGCAGAACACTTCACAAAGGGACACACACACACACACACACAAAGCAATTCCACCACCCTGTGGCTGAACACTTTAACTCCCCCTCCCATTCTGCCAAGGACATGCAGGTGCTTGTCCTCCTCCATTGCCAACCCTAACCGCCTGATGCCTGGAGGAAGAACACCTCACCTTCCACCTTGGGACCATCCAACCATACAGTATCAATGTGGATTCCACCAGTTCCCCACCTTATCCCAGATCCAACCTTCTAACTCAGCACCACCCTCATGATCTATCCGACATGTCTATCTTCCTTTCCACCTATCTGCTCCACCCTCCTCTCCAACCTATCACCTTTACCTCCACCTTCATCTCCCTTTCACACTCTCAGCTACCTTCCCCCCTGGCCCACCCTCCTCCCATTTATCTCTTCACTCTCTTGACTCACTAAACTCATTCCTGATGAAGAGTTTATGCCTGAAACATCGATTCTCCTGCTTTTCGGTTGTTGCCTGACTGGCTGTGCTTTTCCAGCACCACATTCTCGAATCTGAAGTCATACATTGGCTATGCCATGTAAGGACAGCAAATGCACCTTCACATTAGTGAACCAGATGGGTTTTTACAACTGTCTAGCAGTTCCCTCGTGATCAATAACTGAAACTAACTTTTTATGTCAGATTTATTTAGCTCATTGAATTTTGGTTCCACTCCTGTCATGGGGAGATTTGATGAGACAATCTAGATTCGTTGACCTCCACAAGACTGATGGTATGCAGTCTTGCAGTTGTCTTCATCGCTCCTAAACTACTTAAGGTTGCACTGGAGTGGTCAACGATATAGCAGTTAAATTAATGACAACTAATTGAGGAAACCTGAGTCCAGTTGGGAATTTGAGTGTACTTTGAAAAAAGACCATTGATAAAGAAAGCTGGTTTTGAAATTATTGATTTTTGTGAAAATTATTCATGGAATATGTTCATCATCGGCTCGGCCCATCCTGATTTGGATCAGAAGTTACTTATTGACCAATTAAGGAATTCAGGTTTTCTTCCCTAAAGGATATTAGTGGACTTGGTAGTTTTTAATTAGTATTTGAGGCATGATTGTGATCAAATGAGCTTTTAATTTCAGATTTTTACTGAATTTAAATTTCACTATTTGCTGTGGTAGTACTTGAACCGGCATTCCCAGAACATTAACATGGTTTATGGCTTACTCATACATATCACTGTGCTGCCACCTCCCCACATTAACAACTATCCTCCATGGAAAAGAAGCTGCTCCCTTGCCCAGCTTGGCTAACATACACCTTCAGTCCCACACTGAACATCATCAACTCTGAACCATCTACCGATATGGCACTTTTACCAATTTTCTGTGTATACTACAGCAGCACCCAAATGAGAAACAAAACCAGAAATTACAGGAAAAGCTCAACAGGTCTGGCAGCATCTGTGGAGAGAAATCAGATTTTGGGTTGAGTGATTCTTCCCATTCTAAGGAAGGGTCACTTGACTGAAACTTTAACTCTGACTTCTCTCCACGGATGCTGCTAGACCTGCTGAGCTTTTCCAGCAATTACTGGTTTGTTTCTGATTTACAGCATCTGCAGTTCTTTCGGTTTTTGTCCAGTATCCAAATGAGGTTGCTTGCCGGCTCAATCCCACGGCAACCAGGAATGGACAGTAGATGCTAGTTTTGCTGGGTTTTCGTAATATATAGAAAAAAAATGCATTGTAGCTCAGATCTCTAAGACTGGAATTTGCCTTATTACTGTACATTTGGTAATATCGCTGACATTTCAGTGACCAGCGGGCATGTTTAGCCATGCTGTCTCTCACATGAGATGCTAAACCTTTTGACAGGTTGCAAAGGCAGAGTCTTAAGAAGAATAATGAGATCTCCTGGTATCTTGGCTTACATTTCTCCCAACTAATGTCACCAAATAATGAGAGATTCCTTCAACACATAATCTTGTTTGCGGTTACTGATAATTAACAATGACAGCATTCCAAAAGCAACTCGTCATGCATCTGGGTCTTCAGGTCATTCAACTGCAACTTTCTTTCATTCTCATTTTATGTTACTCATTAAAGTAAAGTTGCCATAGTACCACTCACTTGTTTGAAAGAGACAGCTGATGGTGAGTTTAACCTGAGGATCACCACACCTTGGGGAAGATTGAGAAAGGCAGCAACTTGAGCCAGCATGGGAATTGAGGCCATGCTGTTGGCATGGCTGTGTATTGCAAACTAGCCATCTAGCCAATGAGACTTATTATCCCTCAATAAAATGACTTGTAAAATAAAGACACATTGAAGGTTCCACAGACTAATTATCACTGTGTGAGAAGCAGAGTGACATCTTACTCTGTGCACAATATGTTTAGCTTAGAATAAATCCTCATCTTTTTACTGTATCACAGGGCCTATTGAGTCCATGTCAGCTCTCAGTAGAACATTCCACTCCATCCCATTATCTCTGCTGTATTCTCATTGTGCCTGCAAGTGTATTTCCCCCCAAAAAATCACCCATCCAATTTCCATCTGGAATCAAACTCGCACCTTCTTTATGAGAAAACACTCACAAATCTCATGTGCTGGAGAACAGTCAAAGCTTACGTTTATAAACCAATTTTCATGTTCTTAGCAACAGAAGCAGAAATTACCGGAAAAACTCAGCAGGTCTGGCAAGATCTGTGGAGAGAAAGCAAAGCAAAGGTTGAACAAGGGGCTCTGGACTCAAAACATTGATTCTGCTTTTTCTCCACAGATGCTGAGTTTTTTTTCCAGCAATTTCTGATTTTGTTTCTGATTTCCAGCATCATGAACTTGGGGCCAACTTCCATGCCATAGCGACAGCTCAGTCGAGACTTAGTGGAGCTCTCGCTTGGTTGTCAGTCTTTGATGTTGTGCCTGTGCCTGTTATTTTTTGGGGATTTGTTGAAACTTTGGATTTGTTTTGTAGGTTTTGCTCCGATTAGTGGAATGTGCAGCAAGTACAGAAGCTGCACCATCAATGAAGACACGGGCCTGGGCCTAGCTTTCACCATTGCTCATGAATCTGGACATAAGTAAGTAATTTGCAATCTCCGTTTGATCCACTTGTCAAGTCTCCCATTTCGATTTGCTTCTGCTACAGCTGTCCCAGTTATTCAGGTCCCACTGTTATTCTTCATTGGCAAGGCCAATGGACATCAGCAGCCTATTCAACTATATAGAACACAGAACATAGAACATTACAGCGCAGTACAGGCCCTTCGGCCCTCGATGTTGCGCTGCCCTGTCATACTAATCTGAAACCCATCCCACCTACACTTTTCCATGTAAGTCCATATGCCTGTCCAATGACGACTTAAATGCACTTAAACTTGGCAAATCTACTACCGTTGCAGGCAAAGCAGTCCATACCCTTACTACTTTCTGATGGCCTCACATGATCTGCTCACGTTTCTGAAGTGGGACATGGTGACATAGCAGCAGTGCCACTGGTTAGCCATCCAGAGCCCTAGTTCTTAGTTCAAATCCCATCACGGTAGGTAGTGAAATTTAATTAATTGCATCTAAAATTGAAAGCTTTCTTCAGAATAACATCGACCATCGATTGTTATCAAAATCCATCTGGTTCCTCAGAAGGAAATCTGTTATCCTTATCTGGCCTGACCCACATGTGACTCCAGACCTAAACTGCGCCCCCGAAATGGCCCAGCAAGTCACTCAGTCCAACTGCAGAGATGGTATTCTCAGGGCCGTGTTAATTCGGCTGTGGTTTCAGTACAAGGACAATTAGGACAACAAACGTTGATCAACAATATCCACGTTGCATCAAGTAATAAATAAAAAATTATTTATTTTGGCAAGCAAGAATGCTATTCATGAAGTCACAGCTGAGGTGAAGAATTGAGGGAGAGAATTGTGAGGTGAGGGAAGAGACTAAAAGCTGATTAACCACTGATAGAACAAAGAGAGTTTAAAAGGAAAGTAAGAAGTAAGTAGGTGGCTGTTAGCAGGAAGAAAATGCTTTTTGAAAACTCTGTCCTGAACTATAAACCTGCTGAAGTAGCATTTATTTCGCAATTATGTATAAAATACATCCAAAGGTGACCAATGCTGACCCGAGAATGAAAAAGAGAGCTGTCTTATTCATTGATGGGATGTGGACATCAGGCCAGCATTTATTGACCAGAGAACAATTAAGACTCAACCACATTAGAATCTGTGAGTCATATGTAGGCCAGACCAGATAAGGACGTGTGATTCCTTTCCCGAAAAGACTTTAAACGGCATGGGTTTTTACAACAATTAGGTTCACTTTTTATTCCAGATTTCATTAACTTCAAATGCTTTAGTGGAATTTGAACCCAGCTCCCCCACAGCATTATGGATTATATACAGCGATGTTACCACAATGTCACCATTTCATACCAATATAGTTGAGGGTTTGAGTCAGTTACTATTTATGATGAGTTGCTTGAAAGTAAGTTGGGAAGCTAATAGAGTGGTTTGAATTGTTGAAGATAAAATAATGGATACCTTGTAGGTCCTTTGAAGAACTAAGGGGGCCTAGATAGTTTGATAAGATTGAGGGATTGATAACTATACAATCAAAGCTAACACCAGCCCTGAATTCACTCTGGAGAATGTGCCTAGATGTCTTTTTATTTGTTTTATCTTGTTGGGTTTATATTTATTTGAAACTGAAACTATTGGGCTCCTATTGACATCCTTGTTTCTTGACCCCAGTGAGGGCAGAGGTCAATGATGTCTCCTCCCGATCACTGTTGAGTGAAATATCTGGCTGTGTGCGGGACCACTCATCATGAGACTGGATTGGCGCAGATACCACTAATCTGCCAGTATCTGCCATTTTGAGTGTGGCTCTGGAGGGTTGTTGGACTCCATGAGATTAGAACAATCCTCACACCTTCTCTACCCACCGCTGCTGTCAGTCCAGCCTCATCACCTAAGATTGGAATTAATAGAACACATGGTGGGAGCTGGAATAAAAGATTATGCCAAACTCTGTAACCAGGCAACATTGTTCATGGGGCAGGGTGGGAGGAGGAGAAACAAGAGGGACTAGTACTGGAACAGAAACCCTGCTTTAGCAAAGGAATGCTGCTTGCTTTAGAAACCAATTTTCTGAGGGGAAAAGGGTTTGCAGATTGCCAAACAATGATCCGGTCCTGGAAGTAATTCAAGGAAGTTGCTGTTTCCTCTTTTCCGGTCATTAGCATTTAGCCAACATGGAGAAAATGTTGCGGCTTTTTTTGGAGTTTGCGGTCACTACTCATCGACCGCCTCAGGCCAAGTGCCTCAGTGACATGCTGTTGACCTTGGTGGGCAGAGCCTCTTCCTGTTCATTGGAGTGCACGTCCGTTCAGCGAATGCTGACCTTTTATTGGGCTTGTTTCCAAAAAAATACTACAAAGCCCTTTGAAGAGGAAGAAAGGAACCTGATGCATTTAGTGCCTGACATTGCCATCTCCTCCCCTCCATAGCTCAGCAGGTTTAATTGCATCAGCAAACTAGGGAGTTGCTGAGCCATGCTGTCAACTAATTGTATCTAACAGCCTTCCATTACTCGCCCCCAGAGAGAAATAAAGACTTCTGGATTCTTAAACAGCTTCACATGATAGTCAGCTTATACGCCATAAGTTCTCTCCAACTGCAATATAGCAATGAGCAGGTCAGCTATTTTGTTAATTTTCTCTTGAAGGACCATTACTGGCCAAGCAGTGGTGAGACCATTGCTCTTTCCACTATAATCCCACCAGATGCTATACATCCACCTGAAAGACGAGATGAGGCTTCAGTTTAGCATCTCATCTGAAAAGCAACACCTGTGATTCTTCAGCATGCTCTCAGTCCTTCTTAAAATGTTGTTCATGGGATGTAAGTGTCACTGGCCGGACCAGCATTTATTGACCATTCCTAATTGCTTTTGAGAGGGTCAATTCTCGCACCAGCTGCAGAAATTAGGCATGATGACTCTCAGATTAAACTCACCATCATTTGTCTCTCTCTAGTGAGAGAGCACTTCTGTTTTTTTTACTCATTCACAGGATGATGGATGATTTATTACTCATCCCTAACTGCCCAAAGTCAACCACATCATTGCAGGTCTGGAGTCACCAACCCAAGTTCCTTCCCTAAAGAGCATTAGTGAACCAGATAATCAACATTGGATCATGTTTCCAGATTAATTCTGGATATTTATTGAATTCAAATTCCACCATATTTAGTTATAGTGATGTAGACTTGATGTGCTCAAGGGTCATTTCTGTGCTGTATGAACCTGCCCTGATGGGATTTGAACCTAGGCCCCCAGAATATTACCTGGGTCTCTGGGAATTTATATTTGCCAGGAATTGGTGTTGGAGAGACTGTTAGGTCTGAAGCTGGATAAGTCCCCGGCACCTGATGGTCTACATCCCAGGGTGCTGAAGGAGGTGGCTCTAGAAATCGTGAATGCGTTGGTGATTATTTTCCAGAGTTCGATAGATTCGGGATCAGTTCCTGCGGATTGGAGAGTGGCTAATGTTGTACCAGTTTTTAAGAAAGGACGGAGAGAGAAAGCAGGGAATTATAGACCAGTTAGTCTGACCTCAGTGGTGGGAAAGATGCTGGAGTCTATTATAAAGGATGAAATTACGACACATCTAGATAGTAGTAACAGGATAGGTCAGAGTCAGTATGGATTTATGAAGGGGAAATCATGCTTGACTAATCTTCTGGAATTTTTTGAGGATGTAACTCTGAAGATGGTCAAGGGAGATCCAGTAGATGTAGTGTACCTGGACTTTCAGAAAGCTTTTGATAAAGTCCCACATAGGAGGTTAGTGAGCAAAATTAGGGTGCATGGTATTGGGGGCAAAGTACTAACTTGGATTGAAAGTTGGTTGGCTGATAGGAAACAAAGAGTAGTGATAAACGGCTCCATTTCGGAATGACAGGCAGTGACCAGTGGGGTACCGCAGGGATCAATGCTGGGACCGCAGCTTTTTATAATATATATTAATGATGTAGAAGATGGTATTAGTAATAACATTAGCAAATTTGCTGATGATACTAAGCTGGGTGGCAGGGTGAAATGTGAGGAGGATGTTAGGAGATTACAGGGTGACCTGGACAGATTAGGTGAGTGGTCAGATGCATGGCAGATGCAATTTAATGTGGATAAATGTATGTTTATCCACTTTGGTGGCAAGAACAGGAAGGCAGATTACTACCTAAATGGAATCAATTTAGGTAAAGGGGCAGTACAAAGAGATCTGGGTGTTCTTGTACACCAGTCAATGAAGGTAAGCATGCAGGTACAGCAGGTAGCGAAGAAGGCTAATAGCATGCTGGCCTTCATAACTAGGGGGATTGAGTATAGAAGCAAGGAGGTTCCTCTGCAGCTGTACAGGGCCCTAGTGAGACCACACCTGGAGTATTGTGTGCAGTTCTGGTCTCCAAATTTGAGGAAAGACATTCTGGCTATTGAGGGAGTGCAGCGTAGGTTCACGAGGTCAATTCCCGGAATGGCGGGACTACCTTATGCTGAAAGACTGGAGCAACTGGGCTTGTATTCCCTTGAGTTTAGAAGACTGAGAGGGGATCTGATTGAGACATATAAGATTATTAAAGGATTGGACACTCTGGAGGCAGGAAACATGTTTCCGCTGATGGGTGAGTGCTGAGCCAGAGGACACAGCTTAAAAGTACAGGGTAGACCATTTAGGACAGAGATGAGGAGAAACTTCTTCACCCTGAGAGTGGTGGCTGTGTGAAGTGCTCTGCCCCAGAGGGCAGTGGAGGCCCAGTCTCTGGATTCATTTAAGAAAGAGTTGGATAGAGCTCTCAAGGATAGTGGAATCAAGGGTTATGGAGATAAGGCAGGAACAGGATACTGATAAAGGATGATCAGTCATGATAGTATTGAATGGTGGTGCAGGCTCGAAGGGCAGCATGGCCTACTCCTGCACCTATTGTCTATTGTCTATTGTCTAACCAGCATGGGATTAAGAGGGCTGAATGGCCACTTCCTTTCCCATATGTTTGTGAGATTGTTCTGGCAGTCAGCTGATACCAGCTCTCTCTTTGAGTGCAGCTTTGAATGTCACAGTGCAGTTAATTGCTGTCAGTTGTGTTCCACTTCGGTCTAACGCTAGAGAGGCTCTGCATTAAGGAGTCACTATGCTGTCAGCACATCTCATTCATGAAGCAGCGACATTTGCTTCAATCTTCCAGTCCTTCTACTACCACCATCATCCTCCAATCACATGGAAACTGTTAACTTCTTTGAAATTTAAAAAAAGAACCCGTAACTTTCCTCCAGTGGAAATATTTTGTGTGAAGTTATTTAGTAACAGTCGGGGGCCCTAATTCTGATTGACGTCTATGGTTTGCTTTGATGATCCATCTCGTGAAAAGGTCGTGGTCTTTATGAGCTGTTGGCAAGATGGTGTTTGTAGATGCTTTACACAGCACAGTGTAGGATGTCGCAGGGTGTGGCTTCTGCATCAGTCCGGAATTAATTTACTGCGGGAGTGTTAGGGGAACGCCAACTGAGATATCTGCATTGAATTAAAGTGAAATACAGTGTCCCAGGCTGTGAACCTCAGCTGTGTGAGCTTTTTTTTCCTCTTTTCGGGATGTTCTCATATTTGACCATTTTGAAACAATGCCAGAGAACTCCCTGAACAAGCAATTTACTGAAGTGAAAGGCCACCTCGAGGAGAGGTTCCTGATTGAAACATGTCTGTCTTTTAAAACCAATCTTTCTGATGCTGTAGGGAAGCATGTCACCACCTTGCAGGCATAATGACATTTCCCAATGTTAATGTGAAGCTGAACAATAATTGTGTACGTTTATACCACACCTTTAATGTGATGCAGTTGGTTCTGATATAACTCGATAATTCTGTTCTCGTGCGAACTTGCGTTATAAAAAAATTGCGCAGTAGCCGCATCATTTAAATTAATGAGGCCGGAATCGTGTTATAGCCAATACAGGTAAGGAATGTTTGCATTCTATAAATAACAGTCTAAATTGCTCAATTGCATTAAAGCCAATTCACGGTGAAGACAACATGTTATAGCAGAACCGACTGTATTAGGAGCCAGAGTGCTTTAGATGACCAACAAATAAACTGACATGCAATCAGTGAACATGGAATGTATTGAACATTAACTCTTGAAAGTTTGGACACTGAGATAGGTTTATGGAGCTTCTTAGTGGAAGAGCCAGGTCCAAGATTCTTCATAACTCGACTTGGATTTAACTTGGGCAGTTCATCAACTCTCCCTGTCAAACTTGAAGCTCATGTCGTTGACCGTGCCTTTAATGTCCAGTCTTTCTCTACCAGAAATTTCTATTCCCTTGAGCGTATCTGTATGCTGTCACAATAACTTTTGATGTGGTAGTTCATAGAATCCCTACAGTGTGGGAGCAGGCCATTCAGCCCATTGAGTCCATGCAGACCCTTCGAAGAGCATCCACCCAATGCAACTCCCTACCATATCCCTGTATTTCCCAAGGCTAATCCAGGTACCTCCATATCCCTGGACACCATGTGAAATTTAGCATGGCCAATCCACCTTACGTACATATCTTTGGACTGTGAGAGGAAACCTGAGCACCCGGTGGAAACCCACGCTGATACAGGGTGAATATGTGAACTCCACACAGACAATTGCCTGAGGCTGGAATCGAACCCGGGTCCGTGACACTATGAGTAATTGATGCTAACCACTGAGCCACCATGTCTTGGGGTGTATTGAAAGATACTACATTGCAGCTTATCAGTGAATTCAATTCATTGATTAATAGGGATAACTGCAATTATGCATTATGAATTGCTTTGAATGCTAGTATAAATTAATTAGCATAATTAGTTTGGGGAAGGTGGTGATGTAGTGATAATATCATTAGATTAGTCATTGCAGAATCAATCTCAAGGACATATCCCTTGTCTTTTTCCAGTATTGCTGCACACCAGTACTATCCAACTATTCATCCAATGTCCTCTTGAATGCCTCATTTGAACCCATCTCCACCAGGTGTGGGAGTCCAAAACTAGAGCACATAGATTTAAGGGGAGTGGGGAAAGATATAAAAAGGACCTAAGGGACAACATTTTTCACGCAGAGGGTGATGCGTGTATGGAATGAGCTGCTTGAGGAAGTGGTTCAGGCTGGTACAATTACAACATTTAAAAGGCATCTGGATGGGTATATGAATAGGAAGGGATTAAAGGGAAATGGGCTAAATGCTAGCAAATGGGACTAGATTAATTTAGGATATCTGTTAAGTGTAGATGGGTTGGATCGAAGGGTCTGTTTCCGTGCTGTATATCTCTATGATTCTATGACTCTATATTTCCAGGCAGTGCATTGCATACCCTAGCCACTTGCTGTGTGAAAATGTTACTTCTTCTGTGACCCTTGCTTCATTTGCACTCACTTTAAATGACTAATTCAGAGACTTAGGCTAAAACCTCCTATCCCATCATGGCAGCTGATGGAATTATGAGTCTGATCAATCTGAGATGTGAAACTGGTCCCAATAATGATGACCATAAAACTACCACCAGGAACCATAAAATCCCATCTGATTCATTAGTATTCTTTAAAGTGAACATGGTGCCATTGCTACCCGAAATGGCAGTTGAAGGACATTTGGCGACAGGCACTATATACTGGCCTTGCCATCAATGCCAATATCCAATGAAAGAATCTGACGCAAGGTGATTAGAAATTGCTTAAGCGCAGCTAGAATTTTCTAGCATTTAGAATGCTTCTGAGAGACTGGTGGAAGTTAATTTAATCTGACTCAAAGGGTCAGCACATGAATGATCGACTGAATGGTCTCTTTCTGTTCAGTGATCACAACGCAAGACCTGGCCTGGGGTGTTTTTTTTAATTGATTTTGGGAGATGTGAGTGTTGCTGGCATTTATCACCCATCCCGAGTTGCCCTTGAGAAGTGGTGGTGAGCTGCTTCCTTGAACTGCTGTAGGTTGACCCACAGTGCCACTGGGGAGGGAATTCTAGAATTTTGACCCAGTGACAGTAAAGAAGTGACAATATTTTTCCCAGTCAGAATGTGACTGGCTTGGGGGGGATCTTGCAGGTGATGCTGCCCTTATCCTTCTGGATGGAATTAGTCATTGGTCTGGAAAGTGCTATTTAAGGATCCTTGGTGAATTTCTTGTAGATGGTGCACACTGCTGCTGCTGAGTATCGGTGGTGGAAGGAGTGGATTATTGTGGAAGTGGAGCCAATCAAGTGGCTGCTTTGTCTTGAGTGGTGTCAAGCTTCTTGAGTGTTGTTGGAGCTGCACTTATCCAGGTACGTGGGGAGTATTCCATCGTACTCCTGACTTGTGATAGTAGATGGTGGACAGGCTTTGGGCGGGTCAGGAGGTGAGTTACGACAGTAATGCTAGCCTCTGACCTACTCTTGTAGTCACTGTGCTCATGTGGTGAGTCCAGTTGAATTTCTGGTCAATGGTAACCCCCAGGATAGTGGGGCATTCAGTGATGGTAACACCATTGAATATCAAGGGGTGGTGGTTAGATTGTCTCTTATTATTGATGGTGATTGCTGACCATAGGTTTGTTGATATGCCATTGGTGCCCCATTTGAAACTACCATCTGGTGAGAGCAAAATTGCCCCAAGTTTCTTTTTAATATAACCTCTTATCATGCATGTACCTACAGTCTGTCTACAGTCATACCAGTGTTGCCTCTCATTCCACTCATGTCCTGACCTCCATTTGCACACACTACCTACCCCGGTCACTGAATCCTGGAGTGACCTTCCTTTCAGCTCAGCATGCTACACTCATTTGACTCTAACTCAGTTTTCACTTTGCTTTGCCATGAGGCCTTTGTCACTGGCCCTTGAACCATGTGAAAATAATTGGATGGAAAAAGACTATCTGGCCCATGAAGCTACAGTATGCCACAGTCTTGTGGTTAATACTCTCCTGAGACAGACAGGAGCAATATGGGAAGAAAAGTACTTTGACAAATTCCACTTGCACTGTAACTGTAACTGTCGAGAAATGGGGTTAGCATGGATGGACATTTTGGTCAGCATAGACCAGTTTGGGCCAAAGGGCCTGTCTCCGTGCTGTAAGATTCTATGACTCTATTACACTCGAAGCCTTCTCTGTCATTGAAGCCATCCAGGAGATTAAGTGGAGATTGGACTAGAAAGGGTCTGCTTTCTTTCTTTTGTGCTTTGTGGATGACTACAGCAGTAGCCAGGGCCTCTTCCACTGGATTACAGCATTTAAACCTGTGGAGCGACCATATCTTCAGCCAGAGCTGCCTTCACCAAGATCTTCAGCAGTGAATAAATGGGAATTGACGGGAGCAGTCACTTCAAACAAATATGGAAAAGAAATATTGATTTGAGTTTCCTTCAGCTGCCAGGCAGCTTGCGCTTTTTCAAAGCAGTTCTTCTTGTTTTTAAAATGTATACAATAACAAAGATTTAAAACAATCCTGTCCAGCCAAGAAGATGTCAATGCATCAAGTCAACATTGCCTCTGAAGTGTGCACTGGTTTAAGTCTGTCGGCTGCCAAGAAAGGGAAGCTTGCTGTGGGGAATACAATGGTGGGGGGAGAAAAGTGCCATGTCATGTATTTGTTGTAGTCTGCAAGTTAGACGAAAGGACACCCGTGTCACTCAGTCTACAACTGGTTTCGTGCAGACAATGATGATTTAATTATGGTGTTTTACTGTTGAATGTAACCTCTGCTGCAGAGCCAGAGCTGAGCAATTCACTGGAGATCAGAACACCTTTTTTTCTCTTGATCCCAAACGCAGTCAACATTGTTGTTTCCCTCCTTGTAAGGCTTGTCTTTTCTTTTCATAATAAACAAAATTATTATTGTTGCTACTGTTTCATGCTGCAGCAACAGAAGTTGATAACCGTAAAGTGTATCCTGCCTGCCACTGAAGCGTGAAGCAGGGATTGACTGCATGGACTTAAAGTTATATGTCAGGGCCAGATGTGTAGTATCCACATCTGCACAGCTACAATCAACATTTCAAAAGGATGTGGTGCCCCTGCAGTAGAACTCCCTGGTCAGTGCTGGAGTGCCCCATCTGTCCCCTCAGGTCAACGAGGCCATTGTCAAGGAGGTTAGGGGTGTTTAATTGTCCGTCACAAAAAAAATTATCACATTAGTGTTTGAGGAAGCTTCCTGTTCATAAACGGGCTGCTGTATTTCCTGTGTAACAGCAGAGGCTACATTTCAGAAGAATTGATTTGGCTGGGATGCATTATGTTCGGGAATAGCGCTGCGGAAATGTGAGTTCTTTACCAGTGCCAGTCAAATCAACTCCGTCACCTCAAGAATACACCAACTTTCAGATCCTGGATCAAAATCATAAATCTACATACCTATGCTATGAATTAGCATATTTCTGATGCCAGTACTGTACTCACTATGTATCTATTAAACTTAAATGATAAATTAAGAAAGATTGAAGAAACTGCCAAGCTTCTTTTTGACCTCCCTACCGACTGCAATTAATAAAACCTGCTTCTTTTTATTTCTTTTATTTTTGGATTGTGGACTAAAGAAAAGGTACTACTTTAAACCAAGGTGGCTCTGCAAAGAGGTGACTGTAGTTTTGTACATATGTTTACTGGAGTTGTACGCAATGTTGCTATTCTTTGGAACAATGGGAGCAAAGGCTGGCACCATGGAGTTGATGAGTTCTGAATCAAAGGGGACAGAAACATCTTGGTTGGCTCCTGACCAAGTTTTCAATGCTTTTGTATGGCTCATGTGGTGGAGGAACCTCTAGCCTGCAAAGTGAATGCATCAAAAAATCTCTGTGTCATCTCTTGTCACACCTCACTGTGGTAGCATGCTGGAAAACAAACCTTGGTGGACAAAAAAGAGGATGGAAGAACACAGCAAGCCAGGCATTATCAGGAGATGGAGAAGTTAGCGTTTAGGGTGTAACCTTTCAGACCTTACAAGTCCAAGAATTGACACAAAAGTTAAAGATTTTATCAAAGTTCACAGAGATCCCTAATTTCCCTGACTTTCAGACCCAAGTTGACAGAAACCATGGGTAGGTTTTTGTACATAACACAAATTACTATTCTCTATAAGTAAGTAGACTTTAGATTCAAGTAAGTGATTCTGAGCTGTTATCTACTAGTTAGAAGTCTAACTCCTTTCTAAACTTCCTCTCTCTACACACACACACACACAGGCAAAGACAGGAAAATAAATGGTTGTGATGGGCAGTGGGAAAGAATAGGAAGGCAGTTCAGTGGTCCCTGAGATGGTCCTTGTGCTGATCAGATCAATCTTCCTTCTCCAGATGTTTTCACTTGTGTACAGAAGGCACAGGGTGAATGGTTTGTACTTTTATAAAGGTCTTTGAGTTACTGATTAAAGGTCACAGCTTATAGCAACTGCTGAAAGAAAAATAAACTAATTTTCTTCAGGCTCAGTGTATTCATTTTACTACAGAGGACAAAGACAACTCTGAAGCTTATAGGGGTAGCTTCTCATTATCTTGTTCATAACCTCATCCTGTTGAGCTACCTGGAAGCCAATCACACATTACTAACAGGCAAAAGGCCACAGACCAGAAAGCCACTTGTTGCTGGTTTGTACACACCTCAAGGCTCCAGCTCAATTTTTGAATCCTTTCTCATTGTGTCCTGAACCAGCAGCTGTGTAAACTGTACTTGCAATGAGTGTCAAGTTACTTGCTTTTAAAGACTGCAGTGATCCTTCAACAGTCATTGGTTTAAAACCGTTCCTCCGCCATTTCAGTCCACAACCAAAAGTGCAAACCCACTGTATATATACTCTCTCAGAAGTACCAGCAAGTTTCCAGTAACAGCAAGCTATCATCTGCTCCCCTTTCTCTGCAAAATCACTTGTTGATTGTGGAATAACAACAGACAACAAAAGAGCAAATTCTCAGCCAGCAAATGATTGACAGCATCAATGCATGAACAATCAGTAAAGAACCAAAAAGGAATGGAAAGGAGGGAAAAGAAAATAACTGATTGAATCTTGTGGTCCAGACTGGTGCTATCAAACTGTGTTACTCACATTTCTTTTTCCTTTTCCAACCTTAATATTCATGTCTGTTTTTGAGTGTCTGTCCGTATGTTATGAGGAGAATTTAAAAGGGGTAAATTTATAGTGAGTTATAAGTTAGCAATTCATGTATCTTAATCGCCACTGACAGACAATTTGTTTGTAATATGCAATTACTTTCTTGTGAAGTGCAGAAATCTGATGAGTGCTTTCTTTTAACCTGAATTCATCAATCAGGTTAACTGGGAACTGTGGATTGTTTGACTAAATCTTTTCACATTTATGACAGTCCCATCAATAGTGATGCTTAATTTCATGTCCCCCAGTGAGTCGTGACAAGTTTCACCGGTAAATAAATTATTATGATCTTAATTTCTGCGAATTTAGGGCAACATGTCCAGTTTTTTAAATCCCATGTTTAAAAACATATTAATATTTATAACTTTTGTTTAAAATCAAAGCTTTGGCATGATTCATGATGGGGAAGGAAACCCATGTCGGAAGACGGAGGGTAATATCATGTCACCAACCCTGGCTGGGAACAATGGCGTTTTCTCATGGTCTGCATGCAGTAGACGGTATCTCAGCAGGTTCCTCAGGTAGGTTGACAATTTACTATTTACCAAATATTTATTTTCAATGGCTTTCCAATTTGTTCAGTGTTAATCATGCCAAGCTCTTCCAGTACAGTTGCCACTCTGGCATCTACCTGATAATGTGAAAAACTGCCTAAGTATTTCCTGGAGGGAAAAACAGAACAAATCCAACCCGGCCAATTACCGTGCCCCATCAGTCTGCTCTTGATCATCAGAAAGCTGATAGAAAGTGTCATCAATAGTGCTACCAAGCACCTCCTACTCAGCAATAACCTGCTGAGGTTGGGTTCTGCCGGGGCCACTCAGCTCTAGACCTTATAACAGCTTTGGTTCAAACATGGACAAAACAGTTGAATTCTGGAGGTGAGAGGAACATCCCTTGACACTAAGGCTGCATTGGACCAAGTGTGGCATCAAGTAGCCCTAACAAAACTGGAATCAATGATATTAGGGGGCAAACTCTCCACTAGCTAGAATCATACCTGGCACATAGTTGCCATTATTGGATGTCAATCATCTCAGCTCCTGGACTTCTCTGTAGGACTTTCTCAGGATAGTGTCCCAGGCCCAAACACTTCAGCTGCTTCATCGATAACCTTCCCTCCAAGATGAAGTCAGAAGTGGGGATGTTTGCTGATGATTGCGCAGTGTTCAGTTCCATTCATGACTCCTAAGACACTGAAGCAGTCCATGTGCAATTGCAATAAGATCTGGACAATATCCATGCTTGGGTTAACAAGTGGCAAGTAATGTTCATGCCACACAGATGCGAGGCTATGACCATTACACAATCTAACCACCACCCCTTGACATTGAATTGTATGACCATCACAGAGTCCCCCCCATTATCAACATCATTGTTATCATTGACTAGAAACTCAGCTGGACTTGCCACATGAATACAGTGGCTCCAAGAACAGTTCAGAGATGATGAATACTATGATTAGTAATTCACCTCCTGACTCCCTAAAGCCTGTCCACCATCTACAAGGCACAAGTCAAAAGTATGATAGAATACTCCCCACTTGCTTGGATGGGTGCAGCCCCAACAACACTCAAAAAGCTTGACACCATCCAGGACAAAGTAGCCCACTTGATTGGCACCACCTTCACAAGCATCCTCTCCCTTCACCACCAATGCTCAGTAGCAGCCATGTATACTATCTACAAGATGCACGACAGAATTTCACCAAAGATCCTCAGACTGCGCCTTCTTAACCCACAATCACTTCCATCAGAAAGGACAAGGGCAGCAGATATATTGAAATACCACCACCTTCGAGTTCCCCTCTAAGCCACTCACCATCCTGACTTAAAAATATATTGCTGTTCCTTCAGTGTTGCTGGGTCAAAATCCTAGGATTCCCTCCGTAGTGGCATTGTGGGTGAACCCACAGCTGGTAGACTGCAGCAGTTCAAGAAGGCAGCTCACCACCACCTTCTCAAGGGCAATTAGGAAATAAATGCTGGCCCAGTCAAGAACACACACATCCCATGAATGAATTTTTAAAAAATTACTATTGATTTTGTAGTCAGCAAGGTAGCCAAGTGTACAGTGAGAAATGACAAATGTGAGAAAGCTGTGGAGGTGAAAGGTTTTGACCTGAAGCATTGACTCCCCTGCTCCTTTGATACTGCTTGACCCGCTGTGCTTTATCCAGCACCACACTTTATCAGATAAAAGTGTTCAAAGTCGTAACTGAGAAGGTGACTGATTTGGAGCTGACCTTATCACAACTTACGGCCTGGAGCTCTCTCAGAAGCCTGGAAGTCAGTTCGCATACCAACTGGTGCACCTATCCAGAGATCCTTAGATAAGCTTTGAATTGAACCTCAACTCAAAATGAACTTCGGTTGAACACATTTTGTACGGGGCAAAACTGAGGACTGCAGATTCTGGAGATTAGATTTGAGAGTGTGGTGCTGGAAAAGCCCTGCTCCTCGACATTTCGGGCAAAAGCCCTCCTGATGAAGGGCTTTTGCCTGAAACGTCGACACTCCTGCTTCTCCTGGCAGCGTTTTCTCATGGTCTGCATGCCCTGGATAGTATCTCAGAAGGTTCCTCAGGTAGGTTGATAATTTACTATTTACCAAATATTTATGCTGCCTGACCTGCTGTGCTTTTCCAGCACCACACTTTCGATACATTTTGTACGTGCAGTGCAAGTAAATCTATGTTAGCAGTTGGTGTTATTCAGCATTCAAATAGTTTCTCCCTAAATGCATCTCCTTCCTTTGCTCGAGAAGCTGCTTTTGTTTTTGCTTATCCCTAATTACCCTTGAGAACAGTTAAGAGTCGATCACATTCCTGGGAGGTCTGGAGTCACACATTTCAGACGAGCCAAGAACAACAGTCTCCCTTCTCCAAGGAGCATTTGTGAATCAGATGGGCTTTTATAACATTTGGTGAGAGTCATCATACTGAGACTGGCATTCAAGCCTGAAATTGTACTTTCAAATTTAATCCAGTTAAAATTCTACAGTTGCTGTTGTGTGGGAGTTGAAGCTATGTCTTTCGAGAATTAGCCTGGTTTTCTGAATAGAATGGAATAGAATAGCCTTTATTGTCATGTGCACTCGAATGAGTGCAATGAAATATCGCCTCTCAGCACCATCTTAGGTACAGGGCACCGAGGTACAGATATTTTATGTGATGTCACAGAATTGAAATAGTAAAAAAAATCTAGATTAGCATGGGAATACAGAGTTTAAATATCTAGAATGAGATTAAAAAGCATCTTTAAAATATTCAGGTGATAGTCATTTTCCAGCATGAATGTGTGCCCGACTGGCTTCAGAACACAAGGTCCTGCTGCCTCCACACACTAGCCTCTGACTAGGAGTCGCTCTGCTCCCTGCTCCAGGACTCAGTCACTTCCCCACTCCAGGACTCGTCCTGCTCCCCGGTCCGGGACTCGGCTCGCACTCGCTCTGCTCCCCGCTCCGGGACTCGGCTCGCACTCGCTCTGCTCCTCTCTCCGTGACTCGGCCTGCACTCGCTCTGCTCCCTGCTCCGGGTCTTGGCCCACACTCACTCTGCTCCCCGCTCCGGGACTCGGCCCACACTCGCTCTGCTCCCCGCTCCGGGACTCGGCTCGCACTCACTCTGCTCCTCTCTCCGTGACTCGGCCCGCACTCGCTATGCTCCCCGCTCTGGGACTCGGCTCCCACTCACTCTGCTCCCCGCTCCGGGACTCGGCTCCCTCTCGATCTGCTCCTTGCTCCGGTACTCGGCCCTCACTCGCTCTGCTTCCCGCTCCGGGACTCGGCTCCCTCTCGATCTGCTCCTCGCTCTGGGACTCGGTTCGCCCTCGCCCTGCTCCTCGCTCCGGGACTCGGCCTGCACTCGCTCTGCTCCCCGCTCCAGGACACGGCCCACACTCGCTCTGCTCCCCGCTTCGGGACACGGCCCGCACTCGCTCTGCTCCCCGCTCCGGGACTTGGCTCCCTCTCGCTCTGCTCCTCGCTCCGGGACTCAACCCACACTCGCTCTGCTCCTCGCTCCGGGACTTGGCTCCCTCTCGCTCTGCTCCCCGCTCTGGGACTTGGCCCATACTCGCTCTGCTCCTCGCTCCGGGACTCGGCCTGAACTTCCTCTGCTCCCCACTCCGGGACTCGGCCCGCACTTGCTCTGCTCCTTGCTCCGGGACTCGGCCTGAACTTCCTCTGCTCCTTGCTCCGGGACATGGCCCGCACTCGCTCTGCTCCTCGCTCCGGGACTTGGCTCCCTCTCGCTCTGCTCCTCGCTCCGGGACTCAACCCACACTCGCTCTGCTCCTCGCTCCGGGACTTGGCTCCCTCTTGCTCTGCTCCTCGCTCCGGGACTCAACCCGCACTCGCTCTGCTCCCCGCTCCGGGACTCGGCCTGAACTTGCTCTACTCCTCGCTCCGGGACTCGGCTCGCCCTCGCTCTGCTCCCTGCTCCGGGACTCGGCCAACACTCACTCTGCTCCCCGCTCTGGGACTTGGCCCATACTCGCTCTGCTCCTCGCTCCGGGACTCGGCCTGAACTTCCTCTGCTCCCCACTCCGGGACTCGGCCCGCACTTGCTCTGCTCCTTGCTCCGGGACTCGGCCTGAACTTCCTCTGCTCCTTGCTCCGGGACATGGCCCGCACTCGCTCTGCTCCTCGCTCCGGGACTTGGCTCCCTCTCGCTCTGCTCCTCGCTCCGGGACTCAACCCACACTCGCTCTGCTCCTCGCTCCGGGACTTGGCTCCCTCTTGCTCTGCTCCTCGCTCCAGGACTCAACCCGCACTCGCTCTGCTCCCCGCTCCGGGACTCGGCCTGAACTTGCTCTACTCCTCGTTCCGGGACTCGGCTCGCCCTCGCTCTGCTCCCTGCTCCGGGACTCGGCCCACACTCACACTGCTCCCCGCTCTGGGACTTGGCCCATACTCGCTCTGCTCCTCGCTCCGGGACTCGGCCTGAACTTCCTCTGCTCCTCACTCCGGGACTCGGCCCGCACTCGCTCTGCTCCTTGCTCCGGGACTCGGCCTGAACTTCCTCTGCTCCCCACTCCGGGACTCGGCCCGCACTTGCTCTGCTCCTCGCTCCGGGACTCGGCCTGAACTTCCTCTGCTCCTCGCTCCGGGACTCGGCCCGCACTCGCTCTGCTCCTTGCTCCGGGACTCGGCCTGAACTTCCTCTGCTCCTCACTCCGGGACTCGGCCCGCACTCGCTCTGCTCCTTGCTCCGGGACTCAGCCTGAACTTCCTCTGCTCCTCGCTCCAGGACTCAACCCGCACTCGCTCTTCTCCCCGCTCCGGGACTCAGCCTGAACTTCCTCTGCTCCTCACTCCGGGACTCGGCCCGCACTCGCTCTGCTCCTTGCTCCGGGACTCGGCCTGAACTTCCTCTGCTCCTCACTCCGGGACTCGGCCCGCACTCGCTCTGCTTCTCGCTCTGGGACTCGGCCTGAACTCACTCTGCTCCCCGCTCCGGGACTAGGCCCGCACTTGGTCTGCTCCTCGCTCTGGGACTCGGCCTGAGCTTGCTCTGTTTCCCGCTCCGGGTCTCGGCCCACTTGCTCTGTTCCCCACTCTGGGACTTGGCCCACTTGCTCTGTTCCCCACTCTGCGACTTGGCCCATTTGCTCTGTTCCCCACTCTGCGACTTGGCCCACTTGCTCTGTTCCCCACTCCGGGACTACACCCACTTGCTCTGTTCTCCACTCCGGTACTCTGCCCGCACTCGCTCTGCTCCCCACTCAGGGACTTGGCCTGAACTTGCTCTGTTCCCCACTCCGGGACTAGGCCCACTTGCTCTTTTCCCCACTCTGGGACTTGGCCCACTTGCTCTGTTCCCCACTCCGGGACTAGGCCCACTTGCTCTGTTCCAAACTCCGGGACCAGGCCCACTTGCTCTGTTCTCCACTCCGGTACTTGACCCACTTGCTCTGTTCCCCACTCTGGGACCAGGCCCAATTGCTCTGCTCTTCACTCCGGGACTAGGCCCACTTGCTCTGTTCCATACTCCGGGACTTGGCCCAATTGCTCTGTTCTCTGCTCTGGGACTAGGCCCACTTGCTCTGTTCCCCACTCCAGGACTAGGCCCACTTGCTCTGTTCCCCACTCCGGGACTAGGCCCAGTTGCTCTGTTCCCCGCTCTGGGACTAGGCTAGCATGCTCTGCTCTCTCCATGGCTAGGGCCACAACTTGTCTCCCTTTGGTTTACCTTCATTCTCCAGGTAGGGTCAGGAAGTTAAAGAAGTGAAAGGTTAGGGGGATGCAAAACTGCTACACGGAGGCAAAAAAGAAAGAGAAATGGAAAAGAACAGGCGCTCTAATTGGAATGTCTTACTCTGTCGCTGATACAAGGGACCAGTGATATTATCTCAGCATCACCATCTCTTGGCCTCTTAACTATACTGTCTTATCCAGGATTCAGAATGTCATGTTCCAGGTTTTGGTTAGACTGTTCTGAGGAAGGGTCACCCAACCTGTGACATTAATTTCCCTCCAGATCTGCTGAGCTTTTCTAGCAATTTCTGTTTCTGTTGGCTGGTCTAGAGATGAGAATAGGCATTTCAACCTTTCAACTAGGCGAAAGTCAGGACTGCAGATGCTGGAGGTTAGAGTCAAGAGTGTAGTGCTGGAAAAGCACAGCGGGTCAGGCAGCATTCGAGGAGCAGGAGAGTTGTGTTTCAGGCAAAAGCCCTTCATCCTTTTCAAGCCTGTTCCCTCTTTATGTTAAAGCAAGGCTGCAATACGCCTTGACTGTTTCATCCCTTATTTAACACCAAAACCGATCCAAATCATTTTTTTGAAATTTGTAATTGATCTGCAGTCTCAACAATTTGTTTTGGAAGAAAAGAATTCCAAATTTCAACCATTGCTTGTGGGAAGAAGTCCTTCTTTCTGCTGTATTATGTTTTGAGTTGTGTAGGTCCAAATTCCCTGAACCTGAGTAGACGAATGAAAAGTGATCAAATTGAAACGTCTTTACGGTCTTGACCGTACATGTGTGGAGAAATTATTTCCCCTGTTGTGGACAGTCTAGACATAGGCTCACATTCTCAGGAACAGGGCTTGGTCATTTCTTAATACAGTTCTGCCCTTCTCTGTGAAGGATATTATTAGATTGGAGAAGGCTCAGAAAATATTTACCAGGATGTTACTGGGACTGGACGGCTTCAATTGTAAAGATAGGCTGGGATTTTTTTCACTGGAGCATAGGAGGTTGAAGGGTGACCTCAAAAAGCTTTATATAATCACGAGGGGCATAGATAGGAGAATAGTAAGCATCTTTTCCCTAGGTTGGGGGAGTTCAGAACTAGGGGCATATTTTTCAGGTGAGAAGAGAAAGTTTTAAAAAGGACATGAGAGACAAATATTTTACCCAGAGAGTGGTTTGTATGTGAAATAAACAGCCAGAGGAAAAGGTGGATGCAGGTACAGTCATAACATTTAAAAGAAATTTGGATAAGTACATGAATAGGAAAGGTTTGGAGGGTTATGGGCCAAACATAGTGAATGGGAGGAATTTGGTTTGGGAATTCGGTCGATGTGGACTAGTTGAACCAAAGGATCTGTTTCCATACTCTATGACTCTATCTAAGAAGAGGCCAATTTTCTTCACTCAAAAGGCACATGTGATATTGGAATTAGTAGCTCAAAGAGAGCTGTAGATTGTCAGTTGTTGAGTATACACAATACTAAAGCTGACACTAAGGGAACTTAGAGACATTGGGATAGTGCAGGAAGGAGTTGAGGCAGGAAACCACAGTGATCTTGTTGAAAAGTGAAGCTGGATTGAAGGGTCACTTAGCCTGCTCCAGCTCCTATTTCTTGTTTTTCTTGAATTATTAATGGCCCGTTTCTAATTTTAAAGTTATGTCCCCTTATTCCGGACTCTCCCAACACAGGAAATTGTTTTTCTTTTATCAACCTGATCAATTCCTTTAATCATCCTAAACACCTCAATTAGATGCTAAATATTGTCAGTAAAACATTTTAAAAAAGAGAGCAGTTGATTCTGTACAGTCGTAGTGAACAGGCAAAATGTTCCTAATATCATGAGAGTCTCAGTGGAACCCAAACAATCGCACAGAGTCAACGGTGAACATCAGGAATGAAGTGAGGTGTTCCCTCAATTTGCAAGTGGTTGAAGCAATGTTTTACTTAAAAAAAGGTATATTTTCAGCTGTTCACAACTCATGCGTCCCCACCACACACACACACACACACACGCGCGCGCGCACGCACATACACACGCACACACATGCGCACACACACACACGCGTGTGCGCACACACATACGCGTGCGCAAACACACACATACGTGTGCACACACATGCATGCACACACGCACACACGCGCGCGCACACATATGTGCACACACACATGCACACACGCACACATATGCACACGCGCACACACACACACGCAGACACACATGCGCACACATATGCGCACGCGCACACACACACACACGCAGACACACATGTGCACACATGCACATGCGCACACGCACACATATGCGTGTGCACACGCACGCACACTCATCCACACGCACGCACACGCACACATACACACGCACACACATTGCACACACATACGTACCCTGCTGGATTTATTTCTTCATCTTAGAGTTTGAAGTGTCCATTCTGGAATGATGGAGGTTGATTGAGTCATTTGTGTGTGTGTGGACGTTATGGATGAGGTACCTTTGGACTGCCTGAGCTATAGGGTTGGTCATGGCTCTCCCAGAATAACATGAGGCCAAGAGCATACTAAAAGGTGGCAGATGGAGTGTTATTTGGATGAATGTGAGGTATTGCATTTTGGTAAAACAAACAAGGGCAGGACTTATACAATTAATGGTAGGGCCTGGTTACTGTTGTAGAACAGATGGACTTATGGGTTTAGGTACAGGGCATAATTCTTTGAAATTTGTGTTACATTTGGAAAGGGTGGTTAAGAAGGCTATTAGCATGCTTTCCTTCATTGCTCAGACCTTTGAGTATAGGAGCTGGGACATCACGGTGAGATTGTACAAGACAATGGGTGAGGCCTCTTCTGGAGTACTGTGTGCAGTTCTGGTTGCCCTGTTAGAGGAAGGATTAGATTCCTCACAGTATGGAAACAGGCCCTTTGGCCAAACAAGTCCACACTGACCCTCCAAAGAGTATCCCACCCAGGCCCATTCCCTACCCTATATTTGCCCCTGACTAATGCACCTAACATTATGGGCAATTTAGCATGGCCAATTCACCTGACCTGCACATCTTTGGATTGTGGGAGGAAACCCACGCAGACACAGGGAGAATATGCAAACTCCACACAGACAGTCACCCGAGGCAGAAATCAAACTCAGGTCTCTGGCGCTGTGAGGCAGCAGTGCTAACCATTGAGCCACCGTGCCGATATTAATAACCAGGAGATGGTTCAGAAAAGATTTACCAGGATGTTGCCGGGGATGGAGGGTTTGAATTATAAAAATAGGCTGAATAAGCTTGGACTTTGTTTTCACTGAAGAGTAGGAGCTTGAAAGCTTTTAGAGAGATTTACAAAATCATAAGGAGGATGAATAAGGTGCATAGCAAAGTCTTTTCCACCAGATGGGAGAGTTCAAAACTAAGGGGTGTATTTTTAATGTGAAAAGATCAAGATTTAAAAACGACATAAAAAGCAACTTTTGTTTTACAGAGAGTGGTTTCTGTGTGGATGTGGTGGATGCAGGCACAGTTACAACATTTAAAAGGCATTTTGAATAAGTATATGAATAGGAAAGGTTTGGAGCAATATGGGCCAAATGTAGACAAGTGGGACTAGTTTAGTTTGGGCATCTGGTTGGCTTGGACTGGTTGGACTGAAGGGTCTGTTTCCATGCTGTTTGACTTCATGAAAACACCTTGGTTGAAGAATCTAGAATAATCTCAGATTAGAGTGTCCTCATTTGGAAATGACTGAAGGGAAACTGTTATGAATTTTTTGGAGTTCTCCTCCGGATCATTGTGGATGCTGAGTCCAGGGTACCTGGGCACGCAGACATTTGGTGAAAGAATGGAACGTGGTAGATTTCCCTGGACCCTAATTAATGGCAGATCAGGCTTGAAGGGCCAGTCAAACTTACTCTTCCCCAGGTTCTTATGGTCCTGGGAGATAGTGAGGACTGCCAATGCTGGAGAAGTCTGAGTCAATAAAGTGTGGCACTGGAAAAAGCACAGCAGGTCAGGCACCTTTATGGTCCTGGGACAATCTTATACTTTTAAAGAGTCAGATAGGAAATGTCGCACATGGAACTCAATTTTAAACAAATAATTTTTGCCCTCTTCTATTTCTGTACCATTGTTCTAATTCCTAACTCCATATCCCATCCATCCCAAATTTCCACCACAGAAGGACAAAAGCTGTGAAACTAGTCAATGATATACACTGAGTCGAGAGTGTGCTGAAAAAGCACAGCACTCAGGCAACAGCTGAGGAGCAGGAGAATCAATGTTTCGGGCATAAGCCCTTCATCAGGAATGAGGCTTATGAGCCAGGGGCTCTGAGAGAATGATACACCCTGATCCAACTTGTCCTATACGCTTCAAACTGGAGGTCCAATGTGACCTCTCTGTTCATCTCCAAATGCTACAGTTTTGTTTTGGCTGGTTCCGTTTTCTCGTTGGGACCACAGTCTCTGTTGCTGGCCCTGGATCCAGCCAGCCATTCTTCAGAGATGGCTACACTTCCTGTGTAAACCTTGAGAGGCTTTTCTGCCATTTCAGGCAAAGCATTGAATTTGCTGTGCCATACAATTCACTGAGTCACAGGGAAGCAGCAAGAGCAGCAAATGGCCAGTCCTTAGGACAGCCATCGGGGGGGCAGTATCTTGCACTTGAATTTCTCCTCTCTCTTTCCCCCTTCCCCCCCCACCCAACATGCCATCTTTACATCTAACCCTGTGACCAATTGGAGCTCACCGTGCACTCTCCAGCAGATATCAACTAATTCAGCACAGACTGGAGATCAAACATGGAATATCCTGTATATCAATTTGGAAAATCATTGAAAGAAAAAAGGAATAAATCAACTCTCACCCACTTCCCCATAAACTCCACGTGCAAGGCCAGATTTGATAGAGAGCCAAGGCGCTCATTTTGGGGAGGACAGTGGAGGGGCAGAGGGGCCTGGTTTAGGGGAGTGGCTGTAGAGAGGGATTGATGGCAGTTGGGGCAAGGAACACAAAAACCACCACCTTCACCCCACTGGGCAGAATCTTGTTAGGTTGTCAGGAGCCACTCAGCTCCTTCATTCCAGCCCATCCCATCCCATCCTGAGCTTCCACATCCCTCCCTCTACCGAAGCTCGTCACCTTCCCCCAACCAGAGATGACCAGTTGGCTTTTAGTCACCATGACTTCCATATGGTGACCGGTTCTCTGGAAGCTGTGCCAGTAATTAGCCACTGAGTGGCTTCATGAATTCCAATGATGGAATGGAAATATTGAGGGCAGCACAGTGGCTCGATGGTTAGTACTGCTGCTTCACAATGCCAGGGACCCGGGTTCAATTCCAGCCTTGAGCGACTGTCTTTGTGGAGTTTGTGCATTCTCCCTGGAGATTCCTCCGGGTGCTCCAGTTTCCTCCCACAGTCCAAAGATGTGCATGTTAGGTGCTACATTTTCCATAGTGTTCAGGGATGTGTTAGGTTAGGGGAATTAGTCAAGGGAAACGTAAAGTGTTAGGGTAGGGATTGGGTCTGGAAAAGTTACTCTTCGGAGGGTAGGAGTGGACTTGTTGGATCAAGTGGCCTGTTTCCACACTATGGGGATTCTACGATTCTATGAAATATCATCTGTCGCTCTTCCTGACCAAAACTTCATTCTGCAGAACTGAGAAGTTGGAAAGATTTGGCACACCCCATTCTGCGTAATGACCTGCTGTTCAACCCTCCACACATCTGCCCCACACCCTCTCCCATGACCTCTGACCTCACCACCAGAAAGAGAGCGAGCAGAAGAATCCCCAGTCTGGGCACAGCCTTTCCACATGAGCATCTAATGCAGGGATAAGGATAAATCTGGATGCTTGACGTTGTTCCACCTTCTCTGTCTTTAAGTGAAAAATAAAGTTGTCCATACATACTTTCCTGAAGAAAGCTTCCTTATACTTCATTATTTTAACCAGACAAACCAAAGGATGCAAGTTATAACAAGAACGAGGAATTGTTTAATTGTAGATTAAGGGATGAAACATTGTTCTGAATAGTGTGATGTTAGTAAATAGCTTGCCAATAAAATGTCATCACTCACCCTGCAAGCTCCAGTGCAATATTTATCTAGTAACAGAAAATCAGTTACAGCATCCTTTTGGGGTCATCTTGTCCTTTTGGCTTTCTCTTTTCTCTAAGTCATGCTCGGCCAGTCCAGAATTGTTTACTCCTCCACCTTATTCATCCTTTACGTGTCCGCATTGTGTTTGTGTTCACAGTACGGCTCAGGCCTCCTGTCTGATTGACGAACCTAATCAGCTGCGTGAGTACCAGTATCCCACAGGGCTGCCGGGGGAACTATATGATGCCGACACCCAGTGCAAGTGGCAGTTTGGAGCAAAAGCCAAACTGTGCTCCCTCGACTTTGTGAAGGTACGTTCCTGAGCACTGTACCCCTTTTCAACCGTGTTCTTGTTTTAACAGTATTATGAGGGTGGTCTCATGGGAGGCTCGGAGAGTATCATTAAGCACTTTAAAATGTTGCATGTTTTCATTCAGAATAATAGCAGGAGGGGGGGGGGGCTGTGAATCTGTTCAGCCAGCCAGATAGATAATAGACAATGGGCAAGTCAAGTCTGTACACACCAGTTCTGAAGAAGAGTTGTAGTTTTGGAGAGTTGTAGAGACGTACAGCACGGAATAGACCCTTCGGTCCAATTTATCGATGCTGACGAGATACCCAAAATTAATCTACTCCCATTTGCCAGCACTTGACTCATATCCCTCTCAACCCTTCCTCTTCATATACCCATCCAGATGCCTTTTAAATGTTGTAATTGTACCAGCCTCCACCTCTTCTGGAGCTAGTTTCATACAAGCATGACACTCTGCATGAAAACATTGCCTTTAGATCCCTTTAAAACTTTTCCCCTCTCACCCTAAACCTATGCCCCGTGAGTTGTGGACTCCCCCACTCCAGGGAAAAGATCTTGCCATTTTACCCTATCCATGCCCCTCATGATCTTATAAATCTCAATAAGGTCACCCCTCAGCCTCCAACACTCCAGGAAAACAGCCCCAGACTATTCTGCCCCTTTCTATAGCTCAAACCCTCCAACCCTGGCAACATCTTTGTAAATCAAAATGTTAATTCTAATTCTCTACCAACAGGTGTTGCCAGGTCTGTTTCTCCACCACTTTCTGTTTTTACTCTATTTACACCTGGCTTGGTCCCATGACCTTTAATATCTTTATGAAACAGAAATCTATCTTGAAATGTTATGTGGATCCCTCAGCCTAAGCATCTCTATGAAGGCAAGAGATCCACATTTCTGCTACCCTTCGTGTGAGGTGTGCTTCCTAATATCCCCCTTTGTAACCTAGTAGTAATTTTCATCTGCTGCTCCCTTGTTCTGGAAGTTTTCCACAAGTGGAAATAGTTTGTAGGAATGGGAGTAGACCTGTTCTACCACTCAGTGAGATCATGGCTAATCGCTGGCCTAACTGTCTCCGGCCCATATCCCTTAACATTGCTTTTGCTTAACAAGCAATTATCTATCTCAGATTTAAAACTAATAACTGAGTCTGACATCAACTGCTATTTATGGAAGAAAGTTCCAAAACTTGACCATCCTTTTGTGTGTTTTCATTTCAACCAGTCTATCCAATACCTTAGTTACCTTGCGCACCTCAGTTAGATCACTCCACAACTTTTTATATTCGAGGGAATAAAAGGTGGTAGTGGGGCTAAGAATCACTCCTCCACTTGGACATCCAATCAGGATTTTACTTTTCTATTTAAAAATTGCATTAATTGAAACATCCTTGCACTATTAGCAAATTTGAGGTGATGAACTTAGCTTTAGATAGAAGGCCCCATGGCAGTGTCACTGCCTCAGAGCCAGAGGTTCCAGGTCTGCTTTCCACTCCAGGATTCAGTGGCTGTATCAGGTGCATTCATAACATGACTGAAGGAGTTGATTTGTAATCTTTCAATTCTTCCAGTGAACTTTCACCTTCCACAATAACCTTCGATCTGGTACTTTATCAAATGCCTTCTGGAAATTGAAAAAGTTCCTTCATGGGTCTCCCTTTATTCACAGCACATGTTAATTCCTCAATAAACTCCAATGGATTGGTTTGTCATGATTTCTGTTTCATAAAACAATGTTCACATTGCCTGATTATTCTCAATGTTCTGCTGTAGCATCCTTAATAATAGGATCCATCAAACATTTCATCAATGACATGTTAAACTAACTGGCCTGTACTTTCTGGCTTTCTATCTCCCTGTTTTCATTCTTGATGTCACATTCGTTATCATTGTCGATAAGTGTAGTGCTGGAAAAGCACAGCCGGTCAGACAGCACCCAAGGAGGAGGACAGTCGATGTTTTGAGCATAAGCTCTTCCATCAAGAAGAGCTCAACATCTGCAGTCCTCACCTTTCCCTGACATTCACTCTCTCCAAGATGGGACCTTCTCCAAGTTTAGGGAGTTTTGGATGATCGATACTAAGACATTAGCAATGTCATGAGCTACTTCTTTTCAGTTCTTCGTATGAAGTCCATCTGGAGGCAAGTACTCGTCAGCCTGCAGATCCAATTCTCTGCCGTTTTTGAGTTTCCTGGAATTCTTCTCTCCATTCCATTTCATGATTTATCACCGTTTCTGGGATGTTACTTGTATTCTCAACATTGAATAATCATGCAACATACGTGTTGAGGTGATCTGCCATCTCCTTAATTTCCATGATGAATTCTGCAGACTCACTTTCTGCAGGATCAGTAGTCTCTTTTTTAACTCCATTGTTGAAAATATTTATGAAGGAGTCTTCAATTTGTCTTTGTTTCCTCTCATACTCCAATCTCACCACTTCTGAATTAGAATTAGATTCCCTACTGTGTGGAAACGCACCCTTTGGCCCAACAAGTCCACACTGACTCTCCGAAGAGTATCTCACCCAGACCCATTCTGCTATATTTACCCCTGACTCATGCACCTAGCCTACATATCCCTGAACACTGTGGACAATTTAACATGGCCAATTCACCTAACCTGCGCATCTTTGGATTGTGGGAGGAAACCGGAACATCTGGAGGAAACCCATGCAGGCACAGGAAGAATGTGCAAACTCCACACAGACAGTCGCCCTAGGCTGGAATTGAACCCAGGTCCCCGGTGCTGAGAGGCAGCAGTGCTAACCACTGAGACATTGTGCCGCTCCACTTATTAGTTCTTCAGCCATAGAGTCATAGAATCACAGAGCTTTGCAGTATGGAAACAAACTCTGCAGTCCAACTTGTCCATGCCGATCAGATATCCTAACTTAGTCTACTCCCATTTCCCAGCATTTGCCCCATATCGCTCTAAACCCTTCCCATTCAGATGCTTTATAAGTGTTGTAATTGTACCAGTCTCCATTACTTCCTCTGGCAGCTCGTTAATTTCACTGTTTAGTAATTTTTCTTAGACAAGCTCCAATATCCAAAGATACTTGAAACCAAATATTAGAGGCAGATAGCTGTGTAGGTTATGCTGGGTTGGACAGCTGTGCAGGTTTATCGCTCCATTTGATACACTTCTCAAGTGGTCACTACCTTTGTTTCTCTTCCTCCTTTTTAAAGTGCCTTTGTTTTGATCTCTTGTTTTCTCGAAGTTCCAAAACAATGCAACAGCTTATAAAATAGTAATTACTACTCCTAGAATTTGAGGAAATCAGCTCCAACACACTGAAAATGCCAGAGAAAAGGAGCAGCTCTTACAGCCACAACTTTTTCCTGTCCTCCATCTTGGATTACCCTGGCGTTGTTATATTCTGTCTGATCTTCTGTTGTGTCAACTACTTTGCATGATCATGTGCTTTTTCTTTAAGTCTGATAATATCTTTTACGGTTAGCAATGCTCCATCTTTTGATGTTTTTCTTATCAATTGGAATGTGTCAATTCTGTACATTCTGAAATATTCCCTTCAATATCTGCAACTCTTTCTCTATGAGCTTTTCCTTTAACAGAATTTGGCAATTTACTTGAGCTATATTGCTTTCATGCTCTTGCAATTGCTTTTATTTCAGTGTTTGGAAATTGGGCCCCCCCTTCTGTACTTCAAATAGAATTAGAATTCAGCCATTATATGGTCACTGCTAGCGAGAGGCACCTTCATTCTGTGATCATCAACTAACCCTATCTCATTGCACAGAATCAAGTCCAATATATCTTGCTCAGCTTTAAAACATAGTGTTCTCAGAAGCAATTGTGAAACTATGCTTTAATGAAGCAAAGAACTGTGGATGCTGAAGATCTGAAACAAAACCAGAAATTACTGGGGAAATGGAGCAGGTTTTCAGCATCCGTGGAGATAAAGCAGAGTTAAGGTTTTGAGTCCAGTAATCCTTCTTCAGATGCTGCCTGACCTGCTGGGTTGCACCAGCTACTTCTGTTTTTGCTTAAGGACTCTTCACCTTGGTTACCTTTGCCTCATATATGCAACAATCTGCCAAAAGAAGTAGTGGAGGTGGTACAACTACAATTTAAAAGGCATCTGGATGGGTAAATACATAGGAAGGGTTTAAAGGAACATGGGCCAAGTGCTGGCAAATTGTACTGGATTGGTTTAGGATATCTGGTCAACATGGACAAGTTGAACAGAAGGGTCTGTTTCTGTGCTGTATAACTCTGTGATTCTATTATCTACATATATTCTCTGTATATATGTAGATTAAAATCATGATGATTGCTGTGCCTTTCTGACATGTTCCTATTATTTCTTCATTCATGTTCTAAGTGCCCCAGTCCCATTCGGTTATTGTTTGGCAGTTTGCACACCTACAACTGAAATCTTGCCTTTATCATTTCCCATCACTATTCAAACTGTTTTCACATCTCGGATTTCTGAAGTTAGGCCATCCCTCTTTATAACTGTTCTCTGCCAAGAAATCAGTGTCTTGCAGGGACCAGGTGATTGAGGTGGATTAAGAAAGGTACTGAGCAGTAGAGTGATGATGTTATTGCCAGGAATGGAGAATGAGCTACTATCTTTGGGGGTGATGTTGAGTTAACGGACAGCATTCTCTGAATGAATCCAAACTCTTGACTGCCCAGTCATTGTTTTCCTAGTAGCCAGCCTGTAATGATTAATTACTCCAGTAACTATATTTGACTTAATGAGGACAAAACAAGAATGTAATGAGGCAAGCGTTGAGAAAACTATCAGTCATCCATCCTATTGAGCTCACTGTCCCCATGGATGACATACACCCAGTGATGAGCTTTCCTCCTCCTCCTGTCCTGGGTGTAGCTGATTATTTGGACACTGCAAAATAGAGGGAGTTAAAAAAAATGCATTTTCTCAGTGCTCTTGCAACATTGTAGTTGAGAGGAAGGATGCGTGAAACGAGAAAAAGTTCAGAAAAGATTTACAAGGATTTACCAGGGTTGGAGGGTTTGGGCTATAGGGAGAGGCTGAATACGCTGGAGGTGTTTTCCCATAGGCTGAGGGGTTACCTTATAGAGGTTTATAAAATCATGAGGGGCATGGATAGGGTAAATAGGCAATTTCTTTTGGGTTGGGGGAATCCTAAACTAGAGGACATAGGTTTAGGGTGAGGGGGATAGATGTAAAAGGGACCTAAGGGTCAACTTTTTCATACAGAGTATGTTGCATGTATGGAATGAGCTGCCAGAGGAAGCAGTGGAGGCTGGTATAATTACAACTTTTAAAAGGCATCTGGACGAGTATATGAATAGGAAGGGTTAGAAGGATATGGGCAAATGGGACTAGATTAAATTAGGATTTCTGGTTGGCATAGACAAAAAGGAACCGAAAGGTCTGTTTCCATATTGTACATCTCTATGACTCAAGTGTTGTGCAGCGAATGAAGAACTTTTGAAGTGCAGTTACTCCTGTAAGGAAGCCAAGCTTTTTGGAAGTATTACTTGAGCAGCGAGAATTGGACAATCTTTTACAGTGCAGTTTGGGTTTAAGGCAGACTGATTGAGGATAAGTTACAGTCATTAGACTTGGACTTCAACTTAACATTATTTATAATACATTAATGCTGAATGTGTCAATGATAGATGAACAGGTTAACATTAAGTTGCATTAAGTAGTTGTATCATCATAGGGTTTCTCCAGGGCCTTGAGGTTCTTCCAAACCCAGTGAATTTGCTGCAAAGTTACTTTATATTAATCGGTGTGGAAGGTGATTGAGTATCAGGCTGAAGTCTTACTCAAAAGTTAGCACCTCTTGCAAAGTCCAACTCCCTTAGACCTACACTGTAATGTCAGCCAAGGCACTGGAGAGGGTTCCAAGCTCGTGATCTACTTGATTAGCAGCAGGGGCCGCACCTTGAACCAATGTTTGAATATGTGTTAGCTCCAGTAAATATCGTCAAGGTGTTTGAGATGTCTCTCCGGAACCCTTTGTGTTTCCAGTCAAGGTACAAAGGAACCTTGTATTATTGTGTGGCCAACTGAAATGCCGAGTCAGCCTTTTTTTTCTGCTTTAACAGGGCTTCAAGCAGCTCACAGATGATTAGGTTCCAGTAATGTCATATGACTACACTGAGTTTAATGAGCAGTGCAAGCATACGGGTTTCACGCCGTGAATTGAATGGATTTTTCTTTTAGCACTGATTGCTCATTGAGATAGACTTTGAAAGAATGATTTTTCAAACCGTGCCATTGTTGCCAGCTTTAATGAGGAACACTGCCAGACCTGGCCTACTGCCAGCTTTGGTTTGGATCCAACTTTGGAACTTTTCAAAAGCCTCACTTTATCCAAAGGTTGTGAACAGATTGATTTTCTTTTCTTTAATAAGAGGGTTAGGTTTGTAAATACAAAAGCAAGACATTGCCAGACCCTTTCTCTGACCAAAAGGAAGAAAACAAAGGATTTGCTTGTACTTATTATATGACTTTATTTACCTTAGACAATTCCGAAGTACTTCAGCACCAATGAAGTGCTTGTTCGACTGCAGTCAGTGTTGTGAAGCAAGTGGATATGGCAATCTGTTTGGACAGGAAGATTCCACATTAATGTTGGTTGCATAGCTATTACCCAGATGAAGGAGAAACTTCCCTGTTCATTTTCAAAACACTGCCATGTCAACTTTTATATCTACTTGAGAAGGCAGGCAGGACCCTGTGTAAGTGTTATTTTGTTATTAGTTCGTGGGTTATGAGAGCTGTTGGTTAGGCCTGCATTTATTGCCCATCCCTCAGCCAACAGTCAGAACTCAACCACATTGGCTGTGGGTCTGTATAGGGCAGACCAGGTAAAAATGACAGATTGCCTTCTCTAAAGGACACGAGGGATCCAGTTAGATTTTTACAACAAATGACTGTGGATTACGTGGTCACCACAGACTACACTAGAAAAGTGGAGATAAAGCAGAGTTAAGACTCTGCTTCAGAACCTGAGCTCTAAACACCACTGGACTCGAAGTGTTAACTCTGCTTTCTCTCCACAGGTGCTGCCAGACTTGCTGAGACTTCCCAATAACTTTTATTTTTGTTTCTGAATTCAAGCATCTGCAGTTCTTTGTTATTTTTACACTAGAAGTGCTGTACAAATAAGTCATCTTTGCTCAGACAAGTAATCTCACTGATAATGTAGCTTGACTTGATATAGAGTATTGAGTGCAGTTGAGAATGCTTTCGATAAGGGAGAGTATTTTTACTGTACTTGTCCCAGTCACTGACTCTCATAATGTGAGTTTACACACAACATTGTTGTTGTTTGTACATAGCTATTACACTTCAAAAGTATACGTGAAAAGATTCAGGGCATGATTTTCAGAATTTAATCTGAAAAGGATTATTGAGAGATACCATGTCATAATTCGTTGACCTTTAACCATCTGGAAGATGTGGGAGATTTAATTTTCCCTGCAACATACACCAATATTACTAATAGTGTTCAAACTGCCGCAAGTGATTTTGTTCCTGAAATATTAAACTGCTATTTTAGCTAAGTACTTTAAATTAAAGAAAGAAGTTAATTCCTGTTTAACCTGCTTTTTCTCCTTTCTTATTTGTTGTTTTATTTATAAGTGCATCACATCGACTTTATTTCTGTCTAACATACTTTATTAATTTAAAAAAAAACATTATTAGCCTGAACTTGAGTAAACAGGGTATGATTTCCAAACTTAAAGACTTTATTTATTTTATCATTGGCATTGTTATCTAGGCCTTTATTTATTCCCAACCCCTAATTGCCCAGAGAGCAGTTAAGGGTCAGCCATATTGCTGCGGGTCAGGGAGTTACATGGGCCAGTCTATGTGAGGACCTCTTGAGTGAACTGGGTGGACTTTTAGGACAATTGATAGTGGTCACATGACTGTCACTGTGTCAGCTTCTCATTCT
This sequence comes from Chiloscyllium plagiosum, assembly GCF_037043375.1. Classification (NCBI taxonomy): domain Eukaryota; kingdom Metazoa; phylum Chordata; class Chondrichthyes; order Orectolobiformes; family Hemiscylliidae; genus Chiloscyllium; species Chiloscyllium plagiosum. The sequence continues at coordinate 13,112,183 of NW_028270155.1, read as the reverse complement.
GATTTTTATATGAAGACCACTTAAAATTCAAAATGTATTAAACAGTGATGAAGTAGTGACAGGCATTGGCAAGACGTAAACGATCTGGTGAACTCAGCAGAAATGGCAAATGAAATTCAATGCAGGTAACATAGGAATGTAACAAATCAGAGCAGGAATAGGCCATTCAACTGGAAAACAGAAAGACATTGGACACTGTGAGTAAAGTTAGAAATGACTGTTGGGCAAGGGGAACATGTCAACGCTATATAGGTATGTGAAGAATAAAAGGATGACTAGCTTAGGAATAGGGCCAGTCAAAGTCAGAAGTGGGAAGATGTGTGTGGACCCTGTGGAGAGGTGCTAAATGAATATTTCTCATCGGTTTTCACTCCGAAGAAGAATATTGTAGAGGGGAAGAATGAGATACGAGATATTAAACTAGAAAGGATCAAGGTTAGTAAGGAGAAAATGAGGTCTGCAGATGCTGGAGATCAGAGCTGAAAATGTGTTGCTGGAAAAGCGCAGCAGGTCAGGCAGCATCCAGGGAACAGGAGAATCGACGTTTCAGGCATAAGGATTCCTGAAGAAGAGCTTATGCCCGAAACGTCGATTCTCCTGTTCCCTGGATGCTGCCTGACCTGCTGCGCTTTTCCAGCAACACACTTTCAGCTCAGTCAAGGTTAGTAAGGAAGAGGCATTGTCAATTCTAGGTGGAGTGAAAGTGGACAAGTCCCCTGGGATTTAGTCGAGGATTCTCTGGGAAGCTAGGGAGGAGGTGCTGGAGCTTTTGGTTTTGATCTTTGAGCCATCATTGTTTACAGGTTAGTACCAGAGGACTGGAGGATTGCAAATGTTGTGCCCTTGTTCAAAAAGTTAAAAATCACACAATATCAGGTTATAGTCCAACAGGTTTAATTGGAAGCACACTAGCTTTCGGAGTGTCACTCCTTCATCAGGTGATAGTGGAGCAACGCTCCGAAAGCTAGTATGCTTCCAATTAAACCTGTTGGACTATAACCTGGTGTTGTGTGATTTTTAACTTTGTACACCCCAGTCCAACACCGGAATCTCCAAATCATGATTGTTCAAGAAGGGCAGTAGAGATGACCCAGGTAATTATACACCAGTGAGCCTTACGTCTGTTGCAGGAAAATGTTTGGAAAGGACTATGAGAGATAGGACTTATAATCATTGAGCAAACAACAATTTGATTGCAGATAGTCAACATGGTTTCGTCAAGGGCAGGTCATGTCTAACAAACCTCACTGAATTCTTTGAGAAGGTGACCAAGCATGTGGATGAGGGTAGGACAGTTGACATGGTATACTTGGAGAAAGTGAGGACTGCAGATGCTAGAGTACCAGAGTTGAAAAATGTGATGCTGGAAAAACACAGCAGGCCAGGCAGCATCCGAGGAGCAGGAGAATCGACGTTTCGGTGGTATACTTGGAATTCAGTAAAGCCTTTCATAAGGTTCCACATGGTAGGCTGTTGGAGAAAGTGCAAAGGATTGGATGGGTTAGTACGTTTGCAGACAACACTAAAATCGGTGGAGTGGTGGACAGTGTGGAAGAATGTTGCAAGTTGCAGGGGGACTTGGATAAACTGCAGAATTGGGCTGAGAGGTGGTAAATGAAGTTCAATGCAGATAAATGTGAGGTGATTCTCTTTGGGAAGAATAACAGGAAGGCAGAATACTGTGTAAATGAAAAGATTCTTGGTAGTGTCAATGTGCAGAGGGATCTTGGAGTCCATGTACACAGATCCCTGAAAGTTGCCACCCAGGTTGATAGTGCTGTTAAGAAGGCATATGGTGTGTCAGGTTTTATTGGTAGAGGGATTGAGTTCCAGAGCCATACTGTCATGCTGCAACTATACAAAATGCTAGTGTGGCTGCACTTGGAATATTGTGTACAGTTCTGGCCGCCCCATTACAGGAAGGATGTGGAAGCATTGGAAAAGGTGCAGAGGAGATTTACCAGAATTTTGTCTGGTCTAGAGGAAAGGTCTTATGAGGAAAGACTGGGTCTTATGAGACTTGGGTCTGTTCTTGTTGGAAAGAAGAAGGCTAAGAGGGGATTTGATGGAGACATACAAGATGATCAGTGGATTAGATAGGGTAGACAGCAAAAGTCTTTTTCCTAGGATGATGATGTCAGCGTGTACGAGGGGACATAACTACAAATTGAGGGGTGATAGATTTAAGACAGATGTCAGAGGCAGGTTCTTTACTCAGAGAGTAGTAAGGATGTGGAATGGGTAAGAACAATGACTGCAGATGCTGAAAACCAGATTCTGGATTAGTGGTGCTGGAAAAGCAGAGCAGTTCAGGCAGCAGAAATGTCCTGCCTGCCAATGTAGTCAACTCAGCCACATTAGGGAGATTTAAACAATCCTTGGATAAGCACATGGATGATGTTGAGATAGTGTAGGAGGATGAGCTTAAATTATTTCACAGGTTTGCGCAACATCGAGGGTTGCAAGGCCTGTCCTGCGTTATATTGTTCTATGTTCTATGTTAAATAGTGCAAAATGGGCTGTGAAAGTTAGAATTGAAAAAGGACTACACACAGAATAAGCATTCAAGCCAGTGCGAGCAGACACCGTAAGTTGCAGCTATAGTAGAGTTATAGAGTCCTACAGCACAGCGACAGATCCTTTGGCCCAGACTGGTCCATACCGACCAAAATGTCTGTCCATGCCAACCCCATTTCCCTACACTTGGCCCATATCCTTCTAATCCTTTCCTATCCCTGTATTTGTCCAAATGCCTTTTAAATGTTGTTAATGTACCCACCTCAACTATTTCTGCTGGCAGCTCATTCCACATGTGTTCCACCCTTTGTGTAAAAGAATTGTCCCTCAGATTCCCTATTACTCTTTCCTGTCTCACCTTAAATTGATGCCCTCTAGCGTGTGATTCCTCAACCCTGGGAAAAAGACTGAGTGCATTCACCCTATTCATGCTTCTCGTGATCTTATATACTTCTGTAAGATCTCTCCTCAGTCTCCTACACTCAAAAGAAAAAAGTCGTAGCTTGTCCAAACTCTCTCTGTAACTCAGACCCTTGAGTCCTGGCAACATCCTTGTAACCCAGAATAGTAGCAGTAACTAAGTGGAAGTCACAGCACCCATAATACCAAGAAACCAGAATTAGGGCAATAAAAGCTAAACAGACACAATCTAACTGAAGGTGTTGGTAAGGGGATTAGTGAGGCTGTGATCAGAGCAGGTGCTCCATAATATAAAGAAAATAGTCTGGGCTTTACTTGGGAAAGTATGTCAAGAGAAGAGTGTTGTTTATCAGGCCATGAAAGCCAGGAAGTCCTCCAATTTGTCTGCGACAAATCATAAACTTACCTTTGCATTAAGCAAGTGGCAGTCTAGAATAACTGTTGGAACTTTGAAGATGGCATGTTATGTTGGTTAAGTCTATAAAAGTTAGGCTTGTCTGATCCTTGTTTTTATTTTAAATGAATAGAAATTTCTGGAGAAACCCAGTCCTTCAGGTAGAATAGTTGTAGCGAGTAACAGAATTAGTGAGTTTTGAGAAGATTTGTAGCTCAGATTGGGGTTTTGGATGTAGGCTTGCTCACTGAGCTGGAAGGTTCATTTTCAGACGTTTCATCACCATACTATGTAACATCTTCAGTGAGCCTCCGAATAAGCACTGATGGTGTAGCCTGCTTTCTATTTTTATATTTGAGTTTCCTTAGGTTGGTGATGTAATTTCCTGTGGTGACATCATTTCCTATGGTGATGTCATTTCCTGTTCTTTTTCTTAGTGGAGGTAAATGGGATCCAAGTCAATCTGTTTGTTGATAGAGTTCTGGTTTGAATGCCATGCTTCTAGGAATTCTCAGAAAGCATGGCATTCCAACCGGAACTCTATCAACAAACACATTGACTTGGATCCCATTTACCACCCCCTAAGAAAAAGAACAGGAAATGACATCACCATAAGAAATGATGTCACCACAGGAAATTATACCACCAACCCAAGGAAACTCAAACATATAAATGGAAAGCGGGCTACACCACCACTGCTTCATTCGAAGGCTCACTGAAAATGTTACCTAGTATGGTGATGAAATGTCCAAAAATGAACCTTCCAGCTCAGTGAGCACACCTATATCCAGAAATAATATTTCAAGTCCAGAATGAATCTTTTTCAGAACTGAACTGAACTGTTCTGAACTAGTCCAAAGATCTGCAGGTTAGGTGGATTGGCCATGATAAATTGTCCATAGTGTCCAGGAATGTGTAGGTTAAGTGGATTAGCCATGGGAAATGTGGGGATAAGGTAGGGAGGTGGGTCTAGTTGGGCTGCTCTTCAGAGGGTTGGTGTGGACTCAGTGGGCCAAATGAAGAATAAAGAAAGAAACAATGGGAAAGTACTTGCTGGCAGGGTAGTAGATATCATTTCAATTTTGGATTGGATAAGTAGTTGATGGTGAAAGAGTGATGGAGTGATTGCTTTTTGCAGGAACCAGTACAGACTCAGTGGATGAATGGTCTCTTTCAGTGCACTTAAATGATCAACTTGGATAAAAAGCCTAACTAGATGATTTGAAGTAGATAAAAAGCCCAGCTTGAATCAGTATATTTGTTTACTGATGTCCTTGGAGCACAGGGTTAACCGAATCATATATTGTACAGAGCACTTTCAATAAACCTCCAGTCAAATTCAGAACACTGTTCACTCAGAGGCCTGATGTTTAACAATATTATTGCCATAAGTGTCACTTATGAGTTGACAAAAAAAAGCTGATTGTTCAGAGTGCACAGAAGTCATTGATATGTCCTTGTGCTTCATGTAAGGATGTGATGGCCGAATCATGACACTGGAAGATAAA